>NC_091536.1:31666969-31970000 GCF_042242935.1 Bactrocera oleae
ATGAAAGTAATTGACTTCCGACAAGAAAATATAAATAATGAGGGAAATAATATGAAAATAGAATTAAAATATCATTTAATAAAAAAGGAATATAAAAATAAAAAAAGACTATAAAAAAATATCTGATAGGATTTCAACTTAGGCAAAATATTTCACATTGCAATAAAGAAGTCTGCTATACAAGCAGCACCACAGACAATATTCAAGCTTTTGAGTCTAATCTGTGAATTCAAACAGCTATTATTGTTTACTTGCTTCAAATGTTCATATGTCCATATGTGAATATTCTTGAAATTGCCTTCTTTCATTCGCATGTCCAAATATATTTGCATATAAGTACACATATGTACATATGTATGTCCCTCAATATGTCTTTCGCAAAAAATCAAACATTTGCGCAAGTGACAAAAAAACGTAGACGCACCAGCATCGGCCAATAATATTCAAGCAAACTCGCGGCTTATTTTCTAAGTATTTTATATTACAACGACAAAAAATTCATTCATAAGGAACGTGCGCTGCTTCAAAGCAAAGTTTTACAATTTGACAGCCACCACTGAAAATCCTACCATCCCCCTCGCATTTGTATGTCCACAAGCTGCTTCCTCACAACATTTGCTAAAAATCAGAAATTGAAGAATTTGTCTGATGTTCACTTCAGAAAGGAGAATTGGCAACATGACCTATTCGAGTTTAAATAATATTTATATTTTTTCATATTATGCACTATTTATGGCATTAAATTATAAAATTTATATCAAATTGACATTCATATGAAATCATTAACTACTTCTATATATTCTAAGCACAGTCCATATAGTACTTTTATATGTTTACTTATTATCATTGTTTCATAGTTTTTCGATTTAGCCCATTTTATCTAAATACGACGCTATGAAAATGCAGCCCAATTGGTAATCGCAATATTTCAAAAGAGCATAAGTCAACTTTCAATAGCAAACCACTGCAAAAAGGACAAACGAGACAACATAGCCGATCGACATTGTCGCAAAATTGTCGATTGAAACAAATTTTGTCAACTCCGCGACGATGCGCAAAATTTGGCGTCAATATGTATGCGAGCTCGTTTGTATGTATGTATATAAATATGTATGTTTGTCGGCAAAGTCGTCATTTGGTTTTTTTCAACAACACAATGTCCGCGCGAACTCGCCGTTATTTCGTTGGCTTGCCACCATGCACATAGGCGTGTCAAGTGAGGGCTCATAATATATTGATATGTTGCTTAATTTGTATTGATGCATTTATGAATTATTTTCGTAATATAATATATATATTATATATATATATATATATATATATACCAATAAATTGATACCTATAATCGTTTTCAAACTGAATTCGATAAATAAAATATATATCTGAAATAATTATGTGGCGGTGCGCCCCAATCCCTCCTTGCCTGCGATCGTTCAACTCGCAAAAAGCAAAAAGCGTAGACAAAAGTCATTGCTTGTGCGGGGCAAGAAGAAGCAAGCATCAGCGTACGTGTATTTAAGAATGTATGTGTGATTATCACATTTGTGTAAATACGCATAATAAGGAAATATTCAATAAACCTAAACATATGAACATATTATATTTTCCTGATATATTTTAATTATCTCAGGAAGTAAAATATGCTATTAAAGAAATTGAATTATGATATGCTTAGACTCCAATTAATAAAATAAAAAAATTAAATAAAATTCGTTTTAGGATTCGAACGTATAGGCTCGTATTCGGATTGTGCTTAACCCCTTCCCGCTTACGACCTAAGCCACCACAAAAGTGGAAACGTGGCCGCTTAGCCACCGTTTTATTATTATCATTTGTTTAATAAGTATATTGCTTACGCAACGCACATACATAAGTTAGAAAACTAGCTTATTAAATGTTTATTTTATTATGAATTCTGGGGTTTTTACCGGTAATACAGATTTTTAATTCAAAAGGTTTTTCATAATTATAAATTTGTCATATCATAGAAATTGAAAACATAAATCTAAATAGGTATGCGCAACGATTTTTCATATAGGAATATTCGTTGTGTCTATTTATAGCATTTCGCATATTGTGTGGTGTATTTTTCTTTTTCGAAGTTATACTTTTCGATGTTCCCTCTTGTGGAATTACAAATTAGTACTCAAAAAGTTTTCATTTAACATTTGCTCCTTCTCTACTCTTCAACATTCTCTGGTAGCGGTATCCAACAACCTTAATTAACGAATCGTTTGGATTGTTGTACCCGGGCAACATTCTGTGAAAGCGCAGATACCAATTATTGTCACAAATCATCGTAGTTGCCGCTGTAAACGTGCTTATAGATTACAGACTTACAAATTTTTTGAACGTTTGTTGGAGATCGTATTTTCATCAATATCTGTCGAAGTTACCTAGAGTTCGTCAACTCGTCACAGTCTCAGTGCAAGTTTACGGAACTTTTTACAGTATAATTTTGTCGGATTGCATATCTTCTACATTTACAACAACATCATCAAATTCCCAATACCATTAAAGCTAATGTGCCTAACGTGGCTGATGAGGAACAATCGCCTTTGTCCTCGGTAATTTAAACGCGTTAAACGATTCTTCGGAACCTACATAGTATAAAGCCAGAGAACGTAAATGAACGAGAAGGTATAGGTTCGACAGCGAACATTTGTAAAATTACTGTACGGCTTACCGTCTAGTTTTTTAATAATATTTCTATTTATTATAAAATTATATTTGGCTTTAATTTACTTGGAGCCGTTGTGCTGACTCGACGTTTCTCAACATCGACGACTCGGCATAATTTGAAATATTCCTTACGTGGGATTGCGCTTTACAGAAGGCCGAGAAGATGTTGATGACGATGAGCATCCTAGTGGTGCGACCACGTCAACTAGCGAAGAAAACATCGAAACAGTGAAAAAATTTTTCTAGAAAATCGTCTAACTATTATGAAAATTGTAGCGGATGCTGACCCAGGAAACTTAGAAGAACGAGAAGGTACAGGTTCGACAGCGAACATTTGTAAAATTTCAGCTGGGGAATTCACCTCACAAGCAGAAGAAAAAAATAACATTTATCGCTTTTATAACAGCGGAGCCTCTGTACACATATAGATCTGTTAACATGCCCAACAGGCAAATATTGAAGAGAGATGATGCTGATGTGTATGCCAACCAGGGAATCTTGATATGCCATATTTTTTCTTTTATTGAACTGTTATTTATTATTTTTTAAATTATTTTATGTTGATTAATTTTTACTTTATTGTGAGTTATTAGTAATAATTTAAAAATATTTTGATATATTTCTTAAAATAATTCTTTTACTTGACACCATTATGGAGTCACAAAAGTATATAATTGTCTTTTGCATTCGGCATTTCACATTCATGCTACATTTTCCTTTTCTCAACCAGAAAATTCCTTGGATATGCAATGTACGAATGTAAAGAATTGCGTTTTGCCGTAGGCATTTTCATATCAGCTCACGTTTTTTGCTTTCATGTCAAAGAGTCAGCGTGTCGAAGGACGGATGCGACGACAAAGCGTCACAACATTGTGTTCTTGGTAGAAAATCCGAGATGAGCCAAAAAATAAACGAACGCTCGCCGATTGTCATCGCTTCTCTTGCCGCTCTAACAGTTTTGCCAAACAAATCATTGTAAATATGTGTGTTTATACATATATGAACGTGCAGAGATTTTTGAAAGCCACGGAAAAATATTTTAGAATTGTACAAACATACATATATACATAGCTATATAAAAAAAAAAAAAAAAAAAAAAACAAAAATAAGAGCTGTGCAGTGCAGTGGAAAAACATATACACATACAAAAAACAAAAAAGAAAAAAAAAAATATATATATATATATATATATATACATATATAAACATATATGAAAGAAGTGCGGTGCAGAGTGGCATACATATAATACATACACACATAGAAAAAAAACAACAAAACCAACAACGTGCGCGAAATAATAAAAAAAAAAAAAAAAAATTACGAACGGGCGCGAATTTCAACAAAAAAAAAAAAACAAAAAAATTACATACAAAAAAAAAAAAAAAAAAAACGAGTGCGAATAAAATAAAAAAAAAAAAAATTCCACTCTACAATAACAACCACACCAGCTCAACATAGTCAGCGCAGCCAAGCAGCAGAGGACTGGGCCACAGAAAGCACACGCACAAGCACATACGCATACAAATACCCCCAAATACCCTTGAGGCGGTACAAAGTGAGTTGTATCGATTCCATTTAGCATATGTATATATTCTCTTTTTGTATGTATGTTGAAATTTATGCCTTTGCGGTTTATTTTTTACAAAAACCCATCTTAATAAAGGCAATAACAAACAAGTAAGGAAGGGCTAAGTTCGAATGTAACCGAACATTTTATACTCTCGCAAAGTCAAATGGTATACTCGTTTGAGATTTCTTTGTGGATTGACTGATATTTTCGGTAGAAGGTCAACTATAGGCACTGGGGTCCACATATTTAGTACTTAGGGGTTTGAACAGTTTTGGTTCGATTTAGACAATTTTTGACCGCAAGGTGGCATACTTTAATTGCATTATTCACGCAAAGTTTTATCACGATACAGTCATTGTTGCCTGATTTGCATAGTGGAAAGTGAAAGAATCAGATGGAATTGAAAATGGTGTTATATGGGAAGTAAGCGTGGTTGTAGTCCGATTTCGACCATTTTCGCACTATGACATAGAAACATGAAAAGAACGTTATGCACCGAATTTGGTTGAAATCGGTTAAGCAGATCTCAAGATATGGGTTTTCACTTAAAAGTGGGCTGTGCCACGCCCACTGACTAATTTTGAACGCGCTTACTATAAAGCCAATTTATACCATCTCAGAGATAAAATTTAATGTCTCTGGCGTGTTTAGTGCTTGGTTTATCGCGCTTTTAGTAGTTTTTAACAGTACCGTTATATGGGGAGTGGACGGAGTTGGCACCCGATTTCAACTATTTTCACACCGTCAATAGAAGTGCTAAAAACATTTGCTTCTAGTGAATTTTGTTATTATAGCGTTAGCGGTTTAGGAGATATGCACATTAAACCTATTAGAGGCGGGACCACGCCCACTTTTTAACAAAAAGTTTTAATTGCAGATGCCCCTCTCTAATATGATCCTGTGTACCAAATAACAGTCTTGTATCTTATTGCGGAGCTTAGTTATGGCAAGTTATTTGTTTTTGATTAATGGCGTTTTGTGGGCGTGGCAGTGGTCCGATTACGCCCATCTGCAATACCAACCGTCTCACGGTACCAAGAAACAGGTCTACCAAGTTTCATAAAGATATCTCAATTTTTACTCAAGTTAGAGCTTGCACGGACGGACGGACAGACAGTCACCCGGATTTCAACTCGTCTCTTCATCCTGATCATTTATATATATATAACCCTATATCTAACTCGATTAGTTTTAGGTGATACAAACAACCGTTAGGTGAACAAAACTATTATACTCTGTAGCAACAGGTTGCGAGAGTATAAAAAGAGCGGTTACCAAACTGTTTCTATATTTCGGTTTATTTTCCGGTAAAAACCGAAATACCGCTACAAGATAAAACAGTTTGGTAAAAAATATATATCGAACGAACTCTTGATTGCCTAACTGCTTACCGTTGTGTTCAAATACACAAAATATCTCTAAAACAAATAATTCAAGTATTTACTTGCACAAATTTCCAGCAATACCCCTTATACTTTATCAAGTATAAGCAGGATTGCGTAAAATAAGCAAAGGCAATCAAAAGCAAAAAAAAAAAAAAACAAAAAACAAAAAAAAAGCGAAAACGTACAAAATAAATTTAAACATACATATACATATTATATTTAACATATATAAATATATACATACATACTATATTAGGAGAAAAACCTACAACATACATATAATACTAATACTTGCTATAATACATAAATTTCAATCGTATACCTGCGGTACATTTTTCTACTTTTCGCGGTCTTTTCGCACTGCGTACATATATTCCGTACAAATATATTACGTGAAATACATACGTATATACATAAATTTTAATCGTATACCTGCGGTAAATTTTTCTACTTTTCGCGGTCTTTTCGCACTGCGTACATATATTCCGTACAAATATATTACGTGAAATACATATGTACATATATACATAAATTGTACAAGAATACCTGCGGTATATTTTTTCCTTTTCGCGGTCTTTTCGCACTGCGTACATATATACACGCACCGGTATACAAACATACATAAGTACTTCGCTTCAAAGTCCACATTGGCAAATATTCCGCAATACCCCTTGTTCTTTGTTAAACAAAAACAAGTAGGATTGCATATATACATATAATATTCTAAGTCCACATTGGCACATACTCGCAATACCCCTTGTTCTTTGACCAACAAAAACAAGCAGGATTGCGCAAAGCATATTAAAATACAATATTACATACATACTTTATGTACAAAGTGCATTGATCTCTAAGACGAGCTCTCAATTGTGCATAACGACAAGTACATATGTATCAGCTGATCCGCTTATAGGTATACCCTATAGGAATTACGGACACATTATACATACAAATAAAAGTAAAAATAAAAACATTTGCGATTAATATTAATTAATTAAATAATATAAAAAAAAAAAAAACGATAAAAACCCGAAATACGCGTAATATATTCATTTAATTAAATAAAAACTCTTACTATCATAAAAGAGTTAGGTACTCAAACGTGTTTAAAAAACGATATTAATTTGTTAACAAAAACCCTTATTTTCTTAAAAGAGGTTTCAAATATACATATATTTCTTACAGTGAAAATATTTTATTGTATTTCAGCACATCTCTTAAATGAGCTCAGACTCGAAAGATTCTAAAACAACTCAATTGCTAAAAGTTCCAAAAATGATTTCTGAAGAAAAGAGTCCATGTACACCTGCAGAAGCTACACGCTCAAAACAAGGTGCTACAAAACAAAAACGGGTGAAAGATATTTCATACACCAAATTTATCTCTGAGAGTGACAGTCTAATACGATACTGCACTCGATTTTCATCTTCGCCGATTCAGGACAATTCTGAATCGGTATTAGAAATTAAAAAAGACAATCTTGATAATTTTTGGACACGTCTCCAAGCTGCATATGACGCAATAGTAGAATCTGACGACTCAGATCTACCTGAAAATTTTAAATCCTCGGCTTACGCCAAATACGAAAACTGCTTAGACCAGTTCGAAGAAACAAAAGCAATGATTTCTGATCAATTAAAATTAATCAAAGCAATTGCACCTACTCCACAGCCAAGAGTAGAGCTGCCACAAATCCAAAGTCATGAAGCAAGTTCAGGCATCCATCTCAGGGTGCCCACATGTGATACAGAAATCTTTCATGGTGGTTATGAACAATGGCCGTCCTTCCGGGACATGTTTACTGCCGTTTACATAAACCATCCAAAATTAACAAATGCACAAAAATTGTATCACCTCCGATACAAAACAAAAGGTCAAGCAGGCGTTATAGTAAAACAGTTCGCACTAAATGACGATAATTTCAATTTGGCTTGGGAAGCTCTTAAATCAAGATTCGAAAACGAAAGAATATTGGTCGATAAACAAATATCGATATTAATGAACTTGCCAAAAATTCAAAGGGAAACTAGTGAGGAATTTATCAAACTTCAATCCACTGTTTCAAATTGTTTGTCGGTTTTATCGACACAAAATATTCCCACAGACAGCTGGGATCCAATACTGGTAAACATATGCACTGCCGCATTACCAGAAAAATCATTACTTCTATGGGAACAATCGCTCTCATCACGAAGAAAATGCCCCACGTGGCAACAAATGAAAGATTTCCTAACTACCCAATATGAAATCGCAGAAAGGGTAGATAAAAAATTGGTCAGAACGAAACCCGTTCAACATGACCTAAATAGAAGCTTCCACAGACCCCAAGCTAGTAGCAACAACAATTTAAATAGAAGCTTCTTCAAAAATCAAACGTTCACATCCGAACAGTACAAGCAAACGTCATGCGAACTGTGTACAGGGGGGCATAAGCTCAAATCTTGCGAGAAATTCAAAAAAATGAATATTACCGATCGAAACAATTATGTACGAACAAAAAGGCTTTGTACAAATTGCCTTTCACATGCACATACACTTAAAGAATGCGAAAGCAAATTTAATTGCGTTTATTGTCATAAACGACATCATTCAATGCTGCATTACAGCACATTTACCAGCTCATCCCCAAACAGCGCAAATATGAAAAGAGCCACGGGTTTAGTTGCAACAGCAAATCCCGAAGTGCGAAATCCCGAAAATTGCCAAGAAGCACCATGCTGCTCAAAGGCATTAAAAACCCAAACGCTACACAGCGAAAATCAAAGTAGAGTACTACTACCCACAGCAGTTGTCTCCATCGAACACCGAGGAGAACTGTTTAAACTTAGGGCCTTAATAGACCAAGGATCACAACGATCCTTCATAGCGTCTAGGGCTCAAATTAGGCTACAACTGCCAACAAAACAAGCCAACTTTGAAATTACAGGAATGGGCGGAAGAGTAGTTCAAAACTCTAATAAAATCTGCCCCATTACCTTAATTTCCCCCCAAGCGGATAAGCACATACAAGCAGAAGCAATAGTCTTACCGCAACTTACAAATATGCTTCCAAGCTATCACATAAATAGCAAGCATTGGCAAAAGGTTTCACACCTAAAGCTAGCAGATCCCAACTGCAACACTCCCGCTCAAATAGACCTTCTATTAGGCAGCGATCTCATACCACAGATAATACTCAAAGGTATTGAGAAAATTTCAAATACACTTCTGGCACAAAACACTATTTTTGGGTGGATCCTAAGTGGACTAGTTTCGGAACCAGTTACCACCATGACCACTCAGGTTGAGGAAATCTCAAACGAATACCTCAATTCACAATTAAAAAAATTTTGGGAGTTAAAAGAACTCCCCCCAATATCAATCACAACCCCTGAAGATCAGTATTGTGAAGACTTTTACAAAGCCACAACTACTAGATCAGATAATGGTCGGTACGTCGTACGACTACCACTAAAACAACAATTTCCTAACACACTCGCCTTAGGTCACTCTCGCACCTCTGCAATACAGCAGTTTTTAAGTATGGAAAAAAACTTACTTAAAAAAGGTGAGCTTAAGCCAGAATACGATGGCGTGTTAGAAGAATACCTCCATTTAGATCACATGGAGGAAGTAAGCCCATGCGAAAAAATCATAAATGGCAAATATTACTCATTTTACTTGCCTCATCACGCAGTAGTAAAGCCAGACAAAAAAACAACTAAAGTAAGAGTTGTCTTTAATGCATCAAGATCTACTAGCTCGGGGAATTCCCTAAATGAAATTCTATTTACGGGACCCACGCTCCAACCAGATTTAATGCTACTCATTTTAAATTGGCGTATATTCAAATACGTATTTAACGGAGACGTCGAAAAAATGTATAGGCAAATAGTCGTACATAAAGACGATCAAGATTTTCAGCGAATTATTTTCCGAAAATCTCCCAATAGTCCACTACGCGACTATAAACTTAAAACAGTTACCTTTGGTGTCAACTGTGCTCCATATTTAGCCATTCGAACACTCCACGAACTGGCAGAAAACACAAGGTCAGAATTTCCTCTGGCAACCAAAGTGTTAAAAACACAAACATATGTAGACGATATCTTGTCTGGAAGTCACAGTCTTCCACAAGCATACGAGTCACTCTCACAAGTGGTAAAAGCCCTCAAAACCGCAGGGTTTCCGTTGAAAAAGATAACGGCGAACCACCCTAATATCTTAAAGGACATACCTAAAGAAAATCTGTTGGATACCAATTTCCTTAAATTCGAAAAGGAAAGTACAACAAAAACTCTGGGGATCCAATGGAATGCGATATCTGACCAGTTTTCATACACTACAGAGTCAATATCTGCATTATCCGCCATAACGAAGAGACAAATTCTATCCTCTGTGGCGAAACTTTTCGACTCCGCAGGATGGCTTTCGCCAGTTATGATACAAGCAAAAATTCTAATACAAGAATTATGGCTAGATGGAACCGACTGGGACGAACAAGTAAAACCACTTCGTTTAGAAAAGTGGTCCCAGTTTGCAAACAATCTAAACGATATCTCACAGATACAAATCCCACGATGGGTAAATTATGCCCCAGAGCACAAAGTCGAACTACACGGCTTCTGTGACGCTTCTGAAAAGGCATATTGCGCAACTATATATGTTCGCACGCAAAGCGACTTTGCGACCACAAGCCACTTGCTAGTAGCAAAAGCAAAAGTAGCTCCGTTAAAAACAATAAGTCTGCCACGACTTGAACTGTGCGGAGCGCTACTACTAGCCAAACTAGTATCCATGGTGCAATTGCATTTAAATATGGCAAAATACAAATTGTATCTGTGGTCCGATTCTGAAATTGTACTAGCCTGGTTAGAAAAACCACCACATGCATGGAAGACGTATATTTCCAATCGAACGTCTCAAATACTTGACCTAGTGGGATCAGCCACTTGGCGACACGTAGCCAGTGCTGACAATCCTGCCGATCTAGGTACAAGAGGGTGCAAACCGCTGCACCTTACCACCACCACCCTCTGGTGGAATGGTCCCCGATGGTTAACAGAATCTCCCGATTCTTGGCCACAATCGCCCATGCGCAATATAATAGCCCCAGAAAGTCGAAAAATCGACTCCTTTCACACAGCAGTGGAGGATACTGACATCCTTGAGCGATTTTCATCGTTCTCCCGAGCCCTCAGAGTAATCGCCTATATGTTAAAGTTCATAGAGCGACTTAAAATTAAAGTTAAGGGAGTTCCCTCAGAGTACCCCCAATGCGATACATTGACGCACCTAGAATTGCAAAAGGCAAAGGTCGCTCTAATCGCATCAACTCAAACGCGCTACTTCAGCCGCGATATAACACTATTAAGAGAATCAAAACCCATTGACAAAAGGAGTTCACTCTTAGTTCTTAACCCATTCCTAGACACGAAAGGTCTGCTTCGTGCGAATGGTCGGCTTGCCAATTCAAGCCTCACGTATAATGAACGCCACCCTCTAATCATACCAGAGAAATCTCGACTTGCCACTTTACTCCTCAATTATATCCACCTACTTATGCTAACATCGCCTAATGCAACATATAGTCCGCCAAGAGTTCTATATTCCCCGACTGAAACCCAAAATAAAAAAATGCATTTTCATGTGCAAGATCTGCACTCTGCATAAGCAGAAGTTGCGCACGCAGATTATGGCAGCACTTCCACCGGAACGCTGTAACTTCGCTCTGCCTTTCACAGTCACAGGTGTCGATTTTGCTGGGCCTTTTCAAATAAAGGCGTCCATGCTAAGGTCGCCCACCATAATGAAAGACTATGTGGCTGTCTTTGTCTGTTTTACGACAAAAGCAGTGCACCTCGAGCTATGTACAAATCTGACTAAGGAGGCTTTTCTCGCGGCATTTGCTCGCTTCGTCGGACGACGCGGCTTCCCATCAAAACTAATAAGCGATAACGGCAAAACCTTCATTGGAGCCCAAAGAGCCACTGAAAAACAGTTTGTGGATTTTATTAAACAAGTATCACCTGAAATTGTTCAGAAGTATGCTCCATAAGGCATTAATTGGCAGTTTATCCCCCCAAGCGCTCCTCATATGGGTGGTTTATGGGAATCAGCTGTAAAAAGCTTCAAATCCCACTTCAAAAAAGTAGCTGGAAATTATAAATTCAATTATGAAGAGTTCACTACCTTATTAACTCGAATTGAAGCCGTTCTCAATTCACGGCCACTCACAACACTCTCGCAAGATCCCTCCGACTTCACAGCCCTAACTCCAGGGCATTTTCTCAAAGGAGCACCCATTCTGGCCATACCTGAGCCAGGCGTGGGGTCGCTATCCCTATTAAATCGATGGGAAAGAATCAAAATTCTCCATCATGATTTCAGCTGCCGATGGAAGGAAGAATACCTCAAGGACCTTCATAAAAGGTACCGATGGAAAACTCCAGAAAAGGCACCACAGCTTGGAGACTGTGTTATCATACACGATGATTGTCTACCCCCCACAGAATGGCGGCTTGGCCGCATAGAAAAACTATATTACGGTTCCGACGGTCATATACGAGTAGTTGATCTCCGTACTCAAAGCGGAACGCTGACAAGACCGCTCGTGAAATTATGTTTTCTGCCAACCGTATCTAATGACAAAACCGCAAATAACAAACAATCCGCTGATATTACCGCGACGCAAATGAATTAGTTGTATAACTAACCAATAAACCCGCAAACGACAAAACCGTTATAAACCAACCATTCTAACCGCAATGATCGATCAAATTGACGATCCATTCCTGCCACATACCGTGGCACATTCGCCATACATTTACATGCCACAAATGTATAATCATTCCAACTTCTTCATACAGATCAATATGGAAGTAGATATGGCAGCAACACCGACGCCAGCTGTGAGGTCCGCCATGAATGTGCCGCGCCCTGGGGCAGCTCCAACACCACGAACCGCAGCGGCAATCGTCCCTGCAACCGCTCCCCGTAATGGCGCGCGACCACTACCACCTTCATCAGCACCGGCAACGGTGCCGCAACGCAGCCGATGCCCACTGTGTCGACACACACATCGGCTGCAACACTGCAGCATTTTCCGAAGCATGCAGCCACCACAACGTCAGCAGGTTGCCCAATCGCACGGGCACTGCCTAAACTGTTTGGCTACGCTCCACACGACACAGGAGTGTACGTCGTTTACGCTGTGCCAACTGTGCAATAGACAGCATCACACCATGCTGCACCGCACCCCAAAGCGGACCGTCGGGCGACAACTCGCCCCAAGCCGTAGATCGCAGCAGAGCAGCCATCAGGATCGCCCCCGAAGACAGGCGGCTCCACCTCCCTCCAGACCAAGGCGACAGGAGGCATCAACGCGGCGTCGGCAGCCCAGGCCAACATACCGCCGCTCCACTGGCCTCAGCAGTGTTGTTGCTACGCTGCAGCAACTACAGCGATTGCTAGGCTAAAATTCGCCTAGGGGGGCCGGGATGGCTAAATGAGTTACGCCTCCCCCCTCCATACGCGCCACTGAGCGCCAACACACCACACCAACACGATCCACAAGAAGACTCCACCCACTAACACACACCATCACACCACGAAGACATCACACCCCACAGACACCCACACATCACATCACACAACTCTACACAACTCAACCTTCAAAAGGGGCTAACAGAGGACAAAACGGCTCCTTTTTTTCGTTAGCGATCAAACCGACGAGACGTTCGAGATATTCCGCCCGTGCTACCCTTTTGTATACGTCGTGTTTTGTACTTTAAAGTGAAAAAGGTGAGTGAGAAGTGAAACGAATAAATATAGCTAAGGTCAGACTTCTTATCTGTGTGTTCGATGTTCCTCAATAGCACAGCATACAGATAAGGAGCCTTACCATGGTCGGGGGTAAAGGGCTGGATCAAGGTGTCATGCGACCCGTGCCGAGGATCAACCTGGCTGGGGGCCCTTAAATAGCCCAGTCTCGAACGGAGCTTACGGATACCTGGCGCCCTCCGTAATAAGATAGCCTTGCTTGCGCAACGGGGGCTATGCGCAAGTGGACATACGTTCCCCCACACTCGTGGGACCAAAAATGAACCAAAATGAAAATAAAGAAACGAAAACAAAAAATCGGAGAGAGCCCGGATCTCCAAGAAAAAAGCCGGAGGGAGCGAGTTGCTCCCATAAAAGAGCAGCGTTTGGAGCGAGCTCAACTAACACGAAGAGGACAGGAGCGAAGCTTGGTCCAGAAGACAAGGCAAGCACTAGTAAAGGGGCAGAAGCTAAAGCTGGCCCACAGAAAGTGGTAGCGCTGGAGGCAGCCAAACTCAAACCCTGCGGCCAAAACACGGCTGAAAAGCAGGGGGAGAGAGGAGATGCCAAAAGGTCTACCGCCGGAAGTGCATCTGCCAGGGAGTGGCCTGCATTTAGCATGCAGGACCCGTCAAAGGCAAAATATGCGGAGAGACGACGCACCGCATACTTACTAAGGTTGGTAGAGCTAAAGCCGCCGACCGAAGACCAAGGGTGTAACGCCCGCAAAATCATTTGCAGAAGTGGCCCGGAACCGAATTGTCATTGGCGTTCTGGATGAGGGAGATCCCGAAGGAAGAATCCCCAGAGCCCAATGGAAATGGGAGCAGGCTGCGCTGACAAATGTGGCGCTGGAAGTGCTATTAAGCAATCCGGGTCCGCCACCGTCATGCGCAGATGCCGGCTGGTACCAGGGCCAGATCAAAATGATTGCGTGCGACGACGAAAGATCGGTCGCACTATACAAAGCTGCTATAGCCAAGGTGGGAGAGGTATACCCCGGGGCAAAATTGGTAGCAGTGGACAAGAAGGACATACCATCCAGACCAAGGACAAGGGTATGGATTCCGGCTACACCAACTCAGCCGGACCAAATTATGCAGCTCATAAGAGCCTGCAACCCGAGCCTACCCACTGAAGGGTGGAGGTATGTCAAGACATTTGAGGACAGCGTAGCGGAATCTGGCGTGGAGACCAAAAGGGCCACGATGCAGATTCTGCTGCTATTAACGAAAGAATCCATCGAACCGCTGGCGAAGAGTGGCGGGGAGATAAATTACGGGTTCACGAAAGTAAGGATAACGCCTTACAAGTCGGACGCCGATGCTGCAGACCATCTGGTATCGGGGAAAGAGATATGCGAAGTAGAGGAAGATCCCATGGGGTCCTCGAGCGACGCGGAAAGCATGGAGCAAGGTGAGTGTTCTTCTTCCGAGTCTGAGCTTGCGGCCAGACTCTCAAGCTTGTATACTGAGAAAGAGCTTTTAAGCGACTCTCAGGAAGACGCAGATATAACAATTGTTAATGCGTCTTCTACAAATTAATCTCCATCATAGCTAGCTTCAGCAGCCCTAATTAACCGCGTGGCAATGGAACAGCCTGAATTTGTCCTCATTCAGGAGCCATGGGTTAATGGGGGGCGTATTTGCGGACTGAGGGCGCCGAACTATAAGTTGCTGATGGCTAACTGTGAAGGTAAAATCAGAGCCTGCATAATGGCAAAGAAAAACCTTAATGTTTTTATATTACATAATTACAGCAACAACGACACAGCAACAGTAAGCTGGGAAACGGGCTCAAGCAGTTACCGGCTAGTGTCGTGTTATATGCCGTATGAGCAGGAGCTGGTGCCACCTCTGATGGTAAAAGAGGTGGTACGGGATAGCGAGGCATCCAAGTGCATGACGATACTTGGATGCGACTCAAATGCGCATCACACAATCTGGGGCAGTACAGATGTAAACGACAGAGGTGAGTGTCTCTTTAATTACCTACTAGGTACTAAGTTACTGGTGTGTAATAAGGGAAGCACGCCAACATTTATTACAAGAAACCGACAAGAAGTGCTGGATATCACACTTGTGTCGGAAGAACTAATTGACAGGGTAACCCAATGGAGGGTTCTCGAAGAACATTCCTTTTCGGATCACCGATATATCGAATGTACAATAGAGGAAAGGGCCGATAAAGGCATTAACATCAGGAATCATAGGAGAACGAACTGGCAGGTGCACATGCAAGAGCTAGAGAAACGTATCCCTATGATTCTACCGTTTCAGCCCAATAGCAAGGAGGATCTAGATATCCTCGTTAATCGACTCACGGAATCGTGCCGGCAAGCACTAGAGGTGGCTTGTCCAATAACACGAAGCAGGGGTAGAATAAGGCCCCCCTGGTGGTCTCTAGAACTTAAAAAGCTACAGAAAGAATGCAGAAAGCAGTTCAATTTAGCAAAGCACTCCCAAGACGAGTCAGACTGGGATTATTATTACAACCTCCTTAGGTCATACAAAAAGAAAGTTAGGAAAGCAAAAAGAAATTCATGGAAATCGTTTTGCAATGATATCGAGAACACGGCGGAAGCGTCTCGACTTAGGAAAATAATGGCACAATCGGTGCATAGTATCGGGTATCTTCAGAAGCCAGACCGAAGTTGGACGGTATCCAGTGAAGAGTCCTTGAGGCTACTAATGGATACCCACTTCCCAGGCAGCTCTGAAAGCCATACTGCAGAATATACTTAAGACAGTGGAGCAGAAATGAGCCCCACTCTCATAAACATAGTGTCAGAAAGCAACGTACGCTGGGCAATAAACAGCTTTAAGCCCTTCAAGACGCCGGGATCAGACGGTATATTCCCGGCTCAATTGCAGCAGTCGCAGAATCACATAATGAATTGGCTAATTGCCATCCTTAAAGGGGTGCTGCAATTAAACTATATCCCTACACTTTGGAGGGAAGTCAAGGTAATATACATACCAAAGGCAGGCAAAAGCTCGCATACAAGTCCAAAGGACTTCAGGCCGATTAGCCTCTCCTCTTTCCTTCTAAAAATCCTGGAAAGACTTATAGAATTACATATTAGAAACAAACTGAAACCGGAAAAGTTGGCTGGTTCACAGCATGCGTATTCTAAAGGAAAATCCACAGAAACAGCACTAAGCTCTGTGGTGGCGGAGATTGAAAAATCTCTGGAAGTCAAAGAATACACTCTATTTGCCTTCTTAGACATAGAAGGAGCCTTCAATAATATCCAGCCTAGGGCCATACTGAGTGCGCTTAAGGATCTGGACATCTCTGAACCTCTCAGGAAATTAATTGAACAGATGCTCTTGAGCAGGTCAATAATTTCAACGATGTGCAGATCTGTCCAAAGAGGTACGCCTCAAGGAGGCGTGTTATCCCCACTTCTCTGGGTCCTGACAATGAATAAGTTGCTGGTGGATCTAGAGAAGAAGGGGGTACATGTTGTGGCCTACGCTGACGATGTGGCAGTATCGGTCAGAGGCAAATTCCCGAATACTCTCGCAGACCTTATGCAAACGATATTGGACGATATGAATCGCTGGGCAGTATCGTGCGGATTAAATTTAAATGCTGGTAAGACAGAGATCGTATTGTTCACCAGAAAACATATTACTCCAGAAGTTACGGCGCCAATAATAAATGGTTGCAGACTAACAATTGGAGATAAGGCAAGCTACCTGGGACTAATCTTAGACAGGAAGCTCTCATGGAAACAAAACTTGGATGCTAGGGTGAAGAAGGCAGCCACAGCACTCTACACCTGTAAAAGGATGGTGGGCCCCAAATGGGGACTTACACCACGGGTAACTTATTGGCTCTATACAGCAGTAGTCAGACCAATCATGACATACGGTATATTGGTATGGTGGCCAGTAATGGAAAAGAAATACGCGGTAAAGCGTATGGAAAGCATACAGAGAGCAGCCAGCATATGCATTAGTGGAGCTCTTAGAACAACGCCAAGTCAGGCTCTTAACGTCATTCTACACTTACTGCCAACAGACCTGTTCTGTAAACAAGTGGCAGCAAAGTCAGCTCTTAGACTGAGGGAATCCTCCCAACTAGTCGCATGCGACAAGGGGCATTCAAGGATACTCAGTATATTCCCGTTTCTACCCAAAACCACGGATTTCCGTAATCCAACAGAACGGAAGCTAAATTCGGTCCACAATATTGCCTACCCCACAAGAGAGAAGTGGAAAAGGGGCGAGGTGGACAGGAATACAGAAATTAGCATCTACACGGATGGATCCAAACTGGATCATAGAGTGGGAGGTGGTGTCTTTTGCGCAGCATTAAACACCAACATCGCCTTCCGGTTGCCAGACCACTGCAGTGTCTTCCAGGCGGAGATCACAGCAATTAAAGAAAGCCTAGTGGTATTGACAAAAAGTGTGCTCACAACAAGGAGCATATATATATACACGGATAGCCAAGCGGCCTTGAAATCACTCAAGTCTCCAATGGTTTCATCCAAGCTAGTGAAAGATTGTCTTGATCTATTAGAGGATCTGACATCCTACTTCACAATAAACCTGCAATGGGTTCCAGGACATAGCGATATTCCTGGTAACTGCGAAGCAGATGAACTAGCCAGAACAGGCACCACTTTGCAACTAACCCCTGAAAAAGAGAGTATCTTTATGCCTCTGGCAACTTGCAAACACCTAATCGGCGAATATGCTATAAATATAGCTGAGTCTCGGTGGAGACAATCAATAACCTGCACAACCAGCAGACTAACGTGGCAGGAATGGAGCGTGAATCGCACAAACCGACTACTAAAATTTAAAAGGAGTGATATAAGAACTCTGATAGGAGTACTAACAGGTCACTGCCTAATTGGCAGACATGCAAGTAGGCTAGGTGTACCATACAACGACTATTGTAGAAGCTGTCAGGAAGCAGAGGAAGAGGAGACTGTAAAGCATCTTCTATGCGAATGTAAAGCTCTATATAGGAAAAGAATCGCAACTATCGGTCGTGGATTCCTTGACGACGTATCAGAAGTTGCTAATATAAAATTATTTGTACTGATGATCTTCATCAGGAGCACAGGTTGGTTCAGGGAGGAGACGATAGAGTGAGGGAACATTAGTCCCGGTGGTATCACAATGGGCCTCCTATAGGCCTAGGTGCGTCATTGGACAGCCACTCTACCTACCTACCTTTGTGGATTTGCAGGGTTGTCACTTTTCCCTTCTAGAGGGAACATCAGAAAGTTGTTCAATTTATGATTTCAAGCTTTTGTCATCGTCGCGAAAAGAGGCTTGTGGGCAAACGCATGCTCGGGGAGATATGTATTTCGTTTGCTTTTATGAATGAAGCGACTTAGCTTATTGCGTGTGTGCCACCGTTCATGAATAAAAATGTCGTTGTTGTGTGATATACTACAAATTTAGGATTTGTCTGTCATATTGATTTGTGATGCTGCTCATGCTATTTGAGAGAATCGTTTTTTTTTTAACAATAACGTTTGTATTTTTTCATATATGTATGTAGATTTGTGTATGCATTACTTATTTTGCAATGCCATACGCATATTTGTACAAACATACTTACATATAGAGCAGTGCGCGCAGATTTATTTATTAATGAGTGATAATATCAAAAATTCTATTCTTCCATGTGTACATACCAAAGAATGTAAATGAACTCCATAATAATGTGTGTATCTATATACATAAATTAATAATTTTGTAACAACTGAAATTAGAAAATTATTAAAAAAGTAAAATATATTTTTTTTTGCATAATCTTTGGCATTTTGCCATGCCTCATTTGTGCAAGAATATCATATTTTATCAATTTTTTATCATAAAAATCGTTTATATGACAAAAAATAATCACTCATATGTGAAGTGGTATTTGTATTTTTTGTTCAAAGTATTGCATTTTTCTCTTTATGTTGTTTGTAGATACATTTCGGGTGTGTCAAAGATGTCTCCAAGTCCAGAGGATAAAGCTCAAGAAAAAAGAGCAATACATGTGGGCCCTCCGCCAATTATAATATTTGAAGGGCGGGAAGCTGAACTCATTTAGCCATCCCGGCCCCCCTAGGCGAATGATCAGCCTAAAAGTCGCTGGAGCTGTTGCAACGTTGCCACAACGTTGCTGAGGTGCCATTGAGTTGACGCCAAGTACGGGGTGTGGCGAGTGCTTGTCGTTGACGGGCGTCTTGGGTTTCTGTGCAGTACGATAAGGCATTCCTGCGTGTCATGCATCTGGGCTAAACAATTCAAACAATGCCCATGTGCCTGGGCCACCTGCTGGCGTTGATTGGGTGTCATACCCTTAAAAATGGGGCAGTGCTGCAGCCGGTGTGAACGGCAACAGAGCGGGCATCAGAGGCGAGGCGGCTCCGAAACTAAAGTAGGCGTTGGGCGCATGGCACTTCATGCAGCGGTCGGTGCAGTACCTTTTATGCAGGTCCTATATATACTCATCCTTCCATCGGCAGCTGAAATCATGATGGAAAATTTTAATTCTTTCCGATCTATTATGTAAGGACAGCGACTCCACGGCTCAGGTATGGCCAGAATGGGTGAGGGATCTTGCGAGAGTGTCGTTAGTGGGTTGAGAACGGCTTCAATGCGAATTAATAATGTTGTAAATTCTTCATAATTAAATTTGTAGTTTCCAGCTACTTTTTTGAAGTGGGATTTGAAGCTTTTTACAGCTGATTTGCATAAACCACCCATATGAGTAGCGGTAGAGGGGATAAACTACTAATTAATACCTTGGAAGCGATGTTCTGAACAATTTCAGGTGATACTTGTTTAATAAAATCCACAAACTGTCTTTCAGTGCCTCTTTGGGCTCCAATGAAGGTTTTGCCATTGTCGCTCATGAGTTTTGACGGAAAATCGCGTCGTCCGACGAAGCGAGCAAATGCCGCAAGAAAATCCTCCTTAGTCAGATTCGTACATAGCTCGTGTTGCACTGCTTTTGTCGTAAAACAGACAAAGACAGCCATATATCCTTTCATTATGGTGGGAGACCTTAACATGGATGCCTTTATCTGAAAAGGCCCAGCAAACCGACACCTGTAATAGTGAAAGGCAGAGTGCAGATCTTGCACATGAAAATAAATTTCTTTATTTTGTGCTTGAGTCTTGGAATATAAAACTCTTGACGGACCATTTATTGCATGAGGCGATGTTTTGCGTGTAGCAATATCATATGGACATAGTTAAGATATAAGGTGTCGAGTTGCGATTTCTCTGGGATAACTATGGGAAGACGTTCGTTATACGTCAGGCTTGAATTGGCAAGCCGACCATTCGCACGAAGTAGACCTTTCGTGTCTATGAATGGATTTAGTACCAAGAGTGAGCTCCTTTTATCACTCGGCTTCGAATCTCTTAGTAATGATATTTCTCCGCTGAAATAACGCGTTTGAGTAGATGCGATAAGAGCGACCTTTGCTTTTTGTAAGTCTAGGTGCGTCACTGTATCGCATTGGGAATATAATGAGGTTACTCCCTTAAGTTTAATTTTGAGTCGCTTTATGAACTTCTGCATGTAAGCAATTAACCTGAATGCTCGGCGGTGCGAGATTTGGCGAAGAATCAGGAGATTCTGTTACCCATCGGGGGCAATTCCACCAGAAGGTGGTGGTGGCAAGGTGCAGGGGTTTGCACCCTCTTGTACCTAGATCAGCATGATTGTCAGCACTGGCTACGTCTCGCCAGGTGGCTGATCCTATTAGGTCAAGTATTTGAGACGTTCGATTAGAAATATACGTCTTCCATGCGTATGGTGGTTTTTCTAACCAGGCTTGTACAATTTCAGAATCGGACCACAGATAAAATATTTAGTTTGCCATGTTTAAATGCATTCGCACCATGGATACTTGCTTGGTTAGTAATAGCGTTCCACACAGTTCAAGTCGTGGTAGACATATTGTTTTTAAGCGAGCCCCTTTGCCTTTGCGACTGATAAGTGGCTTGTAGTCGCAGTGTCGCTTTGTGTGCGAGCGTAGATCGCGATTTTGACGTTAAAATTCCGGTTTTTTTAAATTGTTAAATTGTTTACTAGTTAGTTAGTAAAACTAACTTAGTTTGCCCAATTTTTCTGAAACTTTCGCCATCTTTCCACAACTTAATGATAATTTTTCTTTCCGACAGACTTATTTCTTTTCTTTTGGTTTCCATTTTTTTAAATATTATTAAAACGCTTCACGAGCTCTTTAAACGACTAATTATATTAAAACACAATAGAATCTACGCAAAAAGAATGAACAAATTCATGAAAAGAAACGGTATTTCCAATTCTAGCTAACTGAACGCATACTTAATGGTGCCTATGATTACTTGTTCTTACACTAAAATCCCGATATCACAAAAATTAAAATAGGAATATACATTTTTGTTATTACATTTTGAGCTTAAGAATATAAAGAAGAAATACATGTAGAAAATTTTAACTGAGTTATCTATTTACATTGTGTTTTTACTTCACTTAAAAAAATGTTTCGGGTGAACGCAGACTTTATTGGCTATGTGTATATACAAGTATGTTTTTGTTTGTTTTCTCTCTTTTTGTTTTTTATATTAGAATTTTGATTTATACTTGTGCCTTTGCTTATTTAGATTATGCAATCCTGTTTATTGTTTTTTTTTTAACATAAGGGGTATTGCTGGAGAAATGTGCAAGTATATACTTGAATTTGGTTTTTGTGTTTACTAATTAGTGTGTTTGAATACACAAAGGTAAGCTAGTAGATAGGCATTAAATAATTAGATATTTGATTTGATGTATGTGTCCTATATATTACACGAAACTGTTTCCGGTTTTCCCATAAATTAAACCGGAAAATTAAACCAGTTTGGTAACCGTATTAAATTGTTAAACGGATTTGGTATTACAGGTATATTAAGCTATAAATTGCACATACATATGGGCATTTCCGTATAATAAATATTTAAGGACTAAATACGCTCACTTGGTAGGGTATAATGCCTTTGCGTTTTGTGTCAATTCCTGTGCTTCTTCTCCAGCTGCTTACAAGTACGTTGGGTTGTTGTGTTTTGTTTAAAAATTCACGCCTGTTTGTTCTTATTTATGTTTTGTGCTTAGGTTTCGCGCCCGGTTGTGTGAATTTTTGTTTGTTTTAAATGATTGATAATTTGGTTTGGTTGACACGCGCTTTGTTTTTGTATTTTTCACTTCACCTTCTTTCTTTGTGCTTTTTATACTCTCGCAACATGTTGCTACAGAGTATAATAGCTTTGTTCACCTAACGGTTGTTTATATCACCTAAAACTAATCGAGTTAGATATAGGGTTATGTATATATAAATGATCAGGATGAAGAGACGAGTTGACATCCGGGTGACTGTCTGTCCGTCCGTCCGTCTGTCCGTCCGCGCAAGCTGTAACTTGAGTAAAAATTGAGATATCTTTATGAAACTGGGTACACATGTTTCTTGGTACAGTAAGACGGTTGGTATTGCAGATGGGCGTAATCGGACCACTGCCACGCCCACAAAACGAAATTAATCAAAAACAAATAAATTGTCATAACTAAGCTCCGCAATAAGATACAAGACTGTTATTTGGTATACGAGATCACGTTAGGGAGGGGCATCTCCAGTTAAATTTTTTTTCAGTGGGCGTGGTCCCGCTCCTAATAAGTTTAATGTGCATATCTCCTAAACTATTAAAGCTATAATAACAAAATACACTGGAAGCAAATGTTTTTAGCTTTCTCCTCTACCTACGGTGTGAAAATGGGTGAAATCGGGTGACAACCCCGCCCATTCCCAATGTAACGGTACTGTTAAAAACTACTAAAAGCGCGATAAATCAAGCACTAAACACGCCAGAGACATTAAATTTTATCTCAGGGATGGTATGAGATGACTTTATAGGAACCGCGTTCAAAATTAGACAGTGGGCGTGACACCGCCCACTTTTAGGTGAAAACCCATATCTTAGGATCTTTTTAACCGATTTCAACCAAATAACATTATTTTTATATGTCTATGTTATGGTGCGAAAATGGGCGAAATCGGATTACAACCACGCCTATTTTCCATATGACACCATTTTAAATTCCACTTTTTTCTTTCACTTTCCCTTATGCAAATCAAGCAACAATGATTACATCGGCGTAAAACTTTGCGTGAATAATACGTTTAAAGTATGCCACTTTGTAAACAAAAATTCTCTAAATCGAACCAAAACTGTTCAAGCCCCTAGGTACTGAATATGTGGACCCCAGTACCTATAGTTGACTTTTTACCGTAAATATCGGCCTCTGTGTAAGATATATAATTGAAATTCATATAATAGAATAAATAAATGAAACTATCGATAATAGTATGTCTTTGTATCAAAAATGGGTTGAATCGGATCAATAGTTCTTGTAGCCCTCATATATCTAATATAAATTTTTTGAACTTCCGCGTGACTTTATACCGCATATGTGAGTTATCTCAATGAAAATGAGAGAGCGTGTTTTACTCATAACAAGATCAAATTCGGTGAAAATTTTCCTTAGCCCCCATGTAACTAATATCAGGATTTTCGAACATTCGTCTGACTTTAATCCATTTGATTGGTGATGGTATGTGAGGTACCTTAATGAAACAGTGGGAGCATTTTATTAGTCTGTGGCATGTTAGTAGTATGTGGTATTGGAAAAAATTAATAAAATCGGGTTAATACTGCCTTCAATTTCCATATACTACTTTTAATGCTTTTCGTTATTCTAACCAGTTTTATGCCGAATATGGGTCAGTGAGTATTAATATTTTTTTTATATATAAAATTGCTTCAAAATATGTTCTCGAGTATAGCTGAGCAATGTCAAAATTAATATATTTCTCTATCCCCAATATATATATGATTTCCGTCTTTCCACCTGTCTTTACACCGTTCCGGTTGATCAACGTGATATTTTAACGAAATTAAGTGGAAAAGATTTCTTAAAAATTAAGTGGTTTGACGCTGAATTAGAATGAAATTAGTATATACTAAGTCTAAACCTCACACCTTCATATAATGAATTCCGATTCTCTGGTTGACGTTTGCTAGCTAAGCTTATAATATAAAATTTAGCCACTTTGGTGGAATTAATATCACATTCATACTTATGTATATCTCACTTCAAGCAATAAAACTGAGACTAAGTTTATGGCCTTTAATATAGGTCAGGAAGATACCAAATTAAATTGTAATTTAAGCACGATATCATTTAATAATGGATGTATAATTCAACATTTTTTAATATACGGTTTGGAGGAATTTTCTGGTCTTTGATTTTCCCAGCTCACATGTACTACTTATGGTATAATTTTTTTCCTCAATTTGATAATTTAATGAAATTAAATGGACAGTTTTTCTTAAAAATAATGTATATCGCTATTGGTCTAGACTTTGTTTAAACCTTATAACCCTAATATACTGATTTCCGCTCCTCTGGTACAACAGCAACCCCATATTCCCCACATATTAAATCTAACCCCTTTGATTCAGTTTATATCACATATACCATGTTTGAGTTAAATAGCTTCTTTTTATAAAAATTAACAAAATTAATCGGAGAAAAAAATAGTATTGACACAAAATAAATCTATGATCAATAACATAAGTTAATAAGATACCAAATAATAATCGAATAATGAATGTTGAATTCTTTCGCAACATTTTTATACTTTCGCAACATGTTGCCACAGAGTATAGTTTTGTTCACCAAAGAATTGTTTGCATCACCTAAAGTGATAGATATAGATTTCTATATACATATATTTCTTCTAATATTTGGTGATAATCAGTGGTTAGGTATATTTTCTCAGCCATCATGTTGAACTTAATATAAAATATATCAGTCAACAATGCTAAAAATGTTTCTTAGAGTGCTGGACTTTGTGTAGAGCAAAAAAATCTTTCTAGAAAAAATTGCATGAAATAAATATTAGTAAAGTAATATCAAAAGGGCTAAAGACCCTTTTTATGTGGTTATAGATAAACTGCGACTCCATCGGTTTACATGCTACTGTCTATTATTTCAGTTTTGCTACACATTTTAATATGAAGGTCATGAGGTGAACTGTAAACTCAAGAAAATTACATTTTTACCTATCGCCGTTGGCAGCTTATGAAAGGTTTAGATATTAAGACAGAAAGAAGAAAATCTACATACCTGCTCCACATATGTGTATACAATACTTAATTATATGTAAGTTATTGTTAATTTAGCTTTCATGGGTAGACCCTTCAAAATAGGTACCATAGATCCCCCTGTTTTAGAAAGCGTTTAACAAAAGTAATTTACGGAGGGATTTTCCGAGAACTTAATTTCAGTATAATGAAATAAACTACTAATTTCTAAAATATAAATATAACTAAATATTATGTATTATTATGTTAGTGAATAGCTAAGTAATATATAGGTATACAAAAGTACGTAAGCTGTACCATAATGTTGCAAGAGTATAATAAATATCAGTACACTGTGTTTGTAGTTTCAGTTTCACTAGATGTCTTTACAAGCAAAGTGCTTTATTCAAACTAATTTTAGTGTATTACACAGTACAGTGTATAGTGACGAGCAATAGCAAAGCAAGGACTTCCAAGGAATAACAGTGAAAGAGAGCAGCACCTAGGATGCAACTTTTAACACCCGGACGGACTGAATTATATAAGTATTATCTCTAAGTATTTTATATATTAATCCATATATTATTAATTAATTATGCCTAGATTAAGTAGAAAATCTATATTACTAAGTCGTCTTCAGAATAGAAGACGTATGAGAGTTCTTCGTGCAAACTCTTTATATAGAGATAGTGAGCAGTCACAAAATACTGTAAGTCACGCAAATCGTAGATTACATTCCGATGTACGTCTGTCCGAACAAATTATCAATACAAATCAACATAGAACCAGGCGGGAAAATCCGCAAATTCGCTCTGAAGAGCAAATAAGAGATACTCGAGGTCATAGGTCTCGGCGTGAAGACCCCGAGGTTCGATCTGTTGAGCAAGTTGCAAATACTGTTCAACATAGAAAAAGGCATCAAGATCCCCAAATTCGCTCTGAAGAGCAAATAAGAAATACTCGAGGTCATAGATCTCGGCGTGAAGACCCCGAGGTTCGATCTGTTGAGCAAGTTGCAAATACTGTTCAACATAGAACAAGGCGGCAAGATCCACAAATTCGCTCTGAAGAGTAAATAAGAAATACTCGAGGTCATAGGTCTCGGCGTGAGGACCCCGAGGTTCGATCTGTTGAGCAAATTGCAAATACTGTTCAACATAGAAAAAGGCGGCAAGATCCGCAAATTCGCTCTGAAGAGCAAATAAGAGATACTCGAGGTCATAGGTCTCGGCGTGAAGACCCCGAGATCCGATCTGTTGGGCAAGTTGCAAATACTGTTCAACAAAGAACTAGGCGGCAAGATCTCCAAATTCGCTCTGAAGAGCAAATAAGAAATACTCGAGGTCATAGATCTCGTCGAGAAAATCCTGAGGTACGATATGATGAACAAAGAAGGAACACTAGGGAAGAACTTCGCGCAAGAAATCCTGAGTATCGGAATTTAGAGCGCATTCGTGATCAAATGCAAAGGGAACATGAAAGAAGAAATCCTGAAATAAGGAGAGAGGAGCGTGATAGAGAAACACAGCGTCGACAGCTTAGTAGGAGGGGTATGAGGGAAGAAATTTTGAATCAGAGACGTCTTAGACAAGGTCAAGTTCGCCTTCGTAGATATAATTCAGTCAATAGACAAATTGAAAACCAAAGGCAGTCCCAACGAATTCGATTAACGAGAGAAAATAATGTTATAAAAACTGATAATAGTGGCAATTTAACAGATTTCAAAAACATTTATTTCCAAAATATAAATAAGGGCCCTACTGAAATATGTATTTGCTGCGGCGGCTTATGGTTTTCACACCAAGTTCGCAAATTAAATTTAGAAACTATTGCGCAAGGTCACCCGAATGCTGCATTCGCCTTCTTTTTAATGCTTCAGAAGATGGAAATTACAATTTTTGTGCTACTTGCAAAAATGCGATTGTTAAAAAGAACGTTCCAAAAATATGTTTAGCTAACGGTCTAGACTTTCCTGAAATACCGAATTGTTTGAAAGGTTTAACCCCAATTGAAGAACGTCTCATAATGCCTAGATTGCCTTTTATGACAATTCGTCCGTTAGGATATCAAGGTCAGAGTTTGCTCAAAGGTGCTGTTGTTAATATACCAATTTCTGTTAACAATATTGTGACATCTCTACTAAGGTCCTATGATGAGGCTCATGTTATACAAATTCACTTAAGAAGGCGTTTGGAATACAATCATGATTACATGATCGATACCATATGCCCCGCAAAGATTATGGAAGCTTTGCAGTTCTTAGTGAATACCCTTCTGTATCGTGAGCACAATATACATATTAATGAAAACTGGATTTCAGACTTTAATAACCAAGAAGAAGTTTTTGTTTGTTGCATCTGCAGAGGATTCCCGATTGGTTCAATCTTTTCATGCGGCACAAACTTCGCATGATAATCCCTCAGGTAATAATATTCCCACGGGTCTTTTACCTTCAGAGCTAAATCCAGGCGGTCAAGAAACTCTTTTGGACAATATTCCTGTAGAAAACTTAGACTATAACCGTTTAGTTATTGCGCCAGGTGGAGGACAAAGACCAGTTGACATAATTCAGAAGAGTTGTCATTTGGAACAATATACGCTCTGAAACGTATAGCAAGATAGTTCGTTCTGAAATTCGGAAATTGTTACAACTTTCTACTGGAGAGTGGAGTTTCAACAGAAAGGTTCCCCGCATGTACATGGCATGTATTGGCTTAATAATGCTCCCAGGATCAACCTTCAAGATCCTCAGACATTCCCTGATGTCATTAGTTTTATTGACAATTATATTTCTACCGATGGTTCGATCAGCCACTTAGAAAATTATTTGGGTTATCAAAAGCATAACACAGCACAGTCGGTCTTGTACTAGGGAAATAAGAGGACAACAGTTTTGTCGTTTTGGTATACCACCAATGCCTTCAACGCAAATACTGTTACCTCTTACAGAAACCAGTCAAAATTAAGAAAGACACAAGAAAAACTCAAAATTCAAAACGATTTAAATTCAAATATAATATGACTACAGAAGATATTTCTAATTTAAACGATTTTGAACACTTCCTGTCTGATAGTAGAATAAATATGTCTTTTGATGACTTTTTGTTAGCCCTTAGGTCAAGTTTAACAAAACCCAAAAATTTTTCTAAAAAGAAAATTACAGGATCGTTTTATAAACGCTTATAATCCTCTGATTTTGGAACTCCATAGAGCAAATATGGATATCCAATATATACTGGATGCATATGCTTGCTGTTCATATATAATTAATTATATTAACAAGTCTAAAAGGGGAATTTCTAGGCTCTTAAATGAAGCTATATCAGAGGTAAATGCTGGAAATTATACTATTAAGCAAAAACTTAAACATATAGGTCACAAATTTATATCAGGCACAGAAATATCTGCACAAGAAGTAGTATATTGCTGCATTGGGCTCCATCTTTCGGAAGCAAGTAATGCAGAAATATTTATAAATACCTCTCGACCTGAGGAACGTGTTCGAATGGTAAAACCTAGAGCGGAACTTCAGAACCTTCCTTCAGGTTCGACTGAAATATTCGTAGCCGGTATTTTAGACCGTTATGTTCAAAGATCCGATCAATTAGAAACTCTTTGTTTAGCTGATTTTGCATCTAGGTATAAATATTTTAAAGCTAGTAGAAGAGCACAAGATAGTGATCATGAAGAAGAAGAGAGGGAAGACGATAATTTACCAGAAAGCGGGGTTATCATGCCTCTTAACGACGGTAGCGGTTTTGTGAAAAAAAGTACCAAACCTTGTATTATTAGGTATAGAAGGTTTAACCCAGATTTGGCCAGAGTTGAGTATTTCCGCGAAATGTTAATGCTTTACTATCCTTGGCGGAATGAACAGCAAGATCTCATTGAAAACGATAATAAGCAGACTTGCATAACACATCGTATTATAATTGAGGAAAATCAAAGAAAATATGATGTTTTTGAGCAAAGAGAACTTGAAAATGTTCTAGAAAGTCTTTATAATGAAATAGACTTGGACGAAGGTGCTCAAAATGAACTACCTATCGTGGAAAATGAGTTCAGAGTATTGGCACTTCCAGAAATAAACCCAAATATAAATTTGCTGGACTTGCATGGCGAAGATTCAACAGATAATGGCACTGAATCTGATTGCAATATTAGACTTTTTAAACTACCCCCAATAATTCAAGTTGAGGAATTATTTTCTTTAGTTCAAAGTCTAAATACTAAGCAAAGAACCTATTTGACACATTTGATGCACCACCTAAAAACAAATCTCCCATTTTATGAGTCCATTGGCGGCGGTGCAGGTGTAGGAAAGAGTCGTTTGATATCTGCGATATATCAAGCTCTTAACCATCGGTACAATTCTACACCTGGATCCCATCCAAGTTCCTTAAAAGTTCTTCTTTGCGCACCTACGGGTAAAGCAGCATTCGGAATAGGTGGAATGATGACCCTTCATTCAATATTCTCTTTACCTGTTAATCAGTTGAATAGAGAGTTGAGGCCACTTAGCAATGACACAGTTAATTCATTGTATTCCAGACTTATCGATTTAAAATTAATCATTATTGATGAAATATCGATGGTAGGTGCTCGTATGTTTAGCTCTGTTGATGCGAGATTAAAACAAATTTTCAAAAGAGACAGCCCTTTCGGTTGTATACCGATCATAGTGTGTGGTGATTTGAAGCAACTCTCACCTGTTGGAGATAGGTGGATATTCTCTCCTAATCCCAATGATACATACAGCACTTTAGTTGGTTCCCCTTTGTGGGAGTTATTTAAATACTTTGAATTTACAGAGATAATGAGACAGCGGAAGGATCAGGCCTTTGCAATTGCATTAAATCATATGGCATCTGGTACTATGACAAATGAGGACATATCACTCATTGAAACTCGAGTAGTTAATTTCGAAGAAGTTCCCGATGATGCCATACATTTATTTTGGTCCAATGAAGAGACAAATAATTTCAGTGCCCTTAAGCTCAGTCGAATCCCAACAGAAGCTTTCCTTTCAACTGCAAAAGACTCAGTTAAAGGAATTGTTATAAATGAAAATGATAATATTTTGGAAAGAGTTAAACTTTTCTAAACTTCTGAAACGCAAAGACTGCCCTATGAATTGACACTAAAAACCTCCGCCAAATATATGATTACAGTGAACATAAACACGTGTGATGGCTTGGTTAATGGGGCAGCTGGACAACTTATGCACATTGATTTCCATTATTCTTTTCCAACAATTCTGTGGATTAAATTTTTGGAACCTTCTGTTGGTTTAATAGCACGATCAAAAAAGCCTCATCCTCTAGAAAATTCTTGAACACCAATTGAAAAAGTTCTAAAATTTTTTCAATATAAAAGAAATGAACAAATTTCAATTGAAATAAATCAGTTTCGAGTTGTTCCGGCTGAGGAAATAACTATTCATAAAAGTCAGGGTGCCACATATAATAAAGTTGTAGTTCATACTCGACCCAGAATGCCTACAGCTTCAATATATGTCGCTTGTAGTCGAGCCACTTCTGCAGAAGGTCTATTCATCATAGGAAATTTTATTCCTCCTAACAAATTTTCTGAATCAAATCCCGTATTTAGGGAACTGAGGGAATTGAACACAAATAAAGCTTTGACAACAAATTTCAATTTTATGATTTCCTGAACATCAGGACATCAAATTTTATTCTTTAATGTTCAGAGTCCTCACGCTCACATTAATGATATAAAAAGCGACTGTTTGATGCTATCTTCAGATATTTTATGTTTTGTAGAAACTTGGAGTTATCCTTGCGAAAGTTTTGATATACCAGGATTTACTCCAATTAACGAGCTGAGGATAGATAGCACGGAAAGAACCAGCAGAAATAAACGGGGCATTATAATATATGCAAAGCATAGTATTGCTTGCTCTATAGAATCAAAGGCTGTAAAGAAAATTTATTCAAGCCGCTAAGTTTTAGAAGCGGTTTTGTTTAAATGTTTCAATATTAATATTCTGGTTCTATATAGAAATTCAGCTTTCTCTGTCAGACAATTAATTGTAGAACTTCAGGAAGTCCTTACTTCTACAAGAAAAAAACTTTAGTTCCCTGCTTGGTGCAGAATATTCAACTACACCTGCCGGTACACAAATTGATTGGGCATTTTCAAACATGGATCCTTCCCGTGTAAATGCAATTACTTTTGAGACAGTACACAGCTATCATGACAGTATTTGTGTCTCTATTTCGAACTAAAGTTTTCAGACTTAATGCAATAGTTCTTCATTTTTTTTTTTTCAAATATAATCGAATTGGAATGGTATAGGAATTTTCACAGTAGTTTTTAAGACAATTTTAAGAAAAATATGTAAATAATCTACTTAAGAAAATTTAAATTATATATATAATTTGTTATTATATATGACATTATTGTATAAATATATGATAGAAATTAAATAGTATAAGGAAAAAAGAAATATAATTTGGATATATGTATAAGAATCTCTACAAAAATTTATGTTTAATATTGTAAATATTATATACAAATTAATGTAATAATATTATATCATTTTTAAAGTTGTTAATATTTATTATTTTTAAGCTAAACACGTATAATAATATCGATATAATAAATAAAAAATGTTATTCATTGTTCAAAAACGATTTCTTTTCATACTTCTCAATACAGTTGTAATGCATTCTATATAAAATCAATTATAAGCGTATACAAAAAGCACAAGAACGATTTCTCGTAATTTGAGTAAATTTAGTTTACAAATTGCTCTAATTATTTTCACTGTGAGTGAAAAGTAAATAACTAAGGCAACAGTTCCTACTTACAATATATAAAGAAGTCTCAAACGAATATACCATTTAACTTTGCGAGAGTATAAAATGTTCAGTCACATCCGAACTTAGCCCTTCCTTACTTGTTTCTAAGTATTTTTGTTGATGTGTAGGTATATTAGCACTGTATCTTTGATAGGTTTTGTGTGTGTTTTTTACATTTATATGGCACGTATATTTTAAATTTTTCTAACGCACCTTTTTTCACCTCTTTTCTTGTGTTTTCACAATTTTAGATTTTGTATTTCCACAGTGCCTTTCTTTACGGCTCGAAGGACCATGATTACTAGTGTGTCTAGTATTTTGGTGAACACCACCGAGATATTAACACCTTTAAAGATATTAACACAACATTTACAATCGCGTGAATAATTTAAATAAAAAGCGATGTGTTTCGTATATAAAAGTTATTTATTGACGTTATAATAATTAATAAATGAACATCTTTATTTGATAAATCATCAATTATAAAGGAAAAAAGTTTGTATTACAATAGCGCATGTATATATAAATATTTCCCCATTACTGGCTTCTGATAGATGCAGTCCCGAAATATTAGAAGTTGCTTCTTAAGCCGATAAGCAGCGCCTGTTCGAACGACCTATTGTGTTGCGCTCCTGCTCCGCTGCTCCATATTCAGGATTGGTTCTCCTATTTAAATGTTCCGCGGTATTATATATGGATAAGATATTTATACAAATAAAAAATGTACTAAAAATAAACAGTGAAAAAATAATAAAATAATTTAAATTGCTTATAATGAAAAAATAATAATATAATTAAAAAATGCTTATTATTTAAAAACGATTTTTTTCGTTGTTTAGAGAGTAGTTTGCCTTGTTGAAAGTTTAAGCTGCTTGCGTAAACTGAAGTGATCCCAATAAGCTACATGTTATACCTTACTTTTGGCTCAATCAAAACAGTTTTTGGCAGATAAAAGATAGTTTTTATTGAAAGCTCATATTGGACAGTATAAATAATTAATTAATCTTATTGGTTTATAATATTTTATTTGTAAAGTGGTTAAATCTGATTACATTGTAAATATATTGGAGACGATTGATTAGTTCTATTCATATAAAAAAGTTGCCCATACAAGAACTTGATTTTATGACAGCTGTATGCTATAGTGGTCCTATTTTAACAATTCGTTCTAAGATTGAAGTCATATCTTAAGCAATAATCCATACTAAAAACTTCCATACAAAAATTAGTTTTGATCGGTCAGTTTTTTTGATAGCTGTATTATATATTGGTCTGATATAAACAATTCGTTCGAAAATGGTAGCGATATCTTGGGCAATCATCATCCATGCCATATTTCGTGAAGATTATAACATAAACAATTTTTATCATATAATATAAGAACTTAATTTAGATTGTCAGTTTGTCTGGCTGCAAATGCCATTTAGAGAAATTAATGCCGGATTTCGTGAAGATATCTTATCTAATGAACAATTTTTCCATGCAAGCACTCGATTTCGATCGTTCAGTTTATATGGCAGCAATATGCTATAGTAATCCGATGTGAACAATTTCTTTGAAGATTGCATTACTTCTTCTAGCAAAAACCCATGCCAAATTTCGTGAACATATCTCGTCGAATGAAAAAGCTTTCCATTCAAGTACGTGATTCCTATCGTTCAGTTTGTATCGCAGATATATGCTATAGTGATCCGATCTGAACAATTTCTTCGGAGATTGCATTACTTCTTCTAGCAATAACCCATGCCGAATTTCGTGAACATATATCGTGAAAAAGTTTTTCATACAAACACTTGATTCCGATCGTTCAGTTTATATGGCACCTATATGCTTTAGCGATCCGATATCGGCGGTTCCAACAAATGAGCAGCTTCTTGGGGAGAAATGGAAGTGTTCAAAATTGCAGATCGATATCTCAAAAACTGATGGACTAGTTCGCGTATATCCAGACGGACGGACGGATGGACGGACAGACAGACGGACATGGCTAAATCAATTCAGCTCGTCACGGTGATCATTTATATATATACTTTATATGATCTCTGACGTTTCCGTCTGGGTGTTACAAACTTCGCAAAATGAAAAAATATTAATATTTTTGCATAAAATTGTACCTTTTGTTTATAGAAAAGCTTGAATAAATTCAACGAATTTCTCATTGGAATCCTGAGAAAAATTCGTAAACATTAGGCCGCTCAGTTGTTTTATAATGAAATACTGTTCTATACGTATACGCAAATATTTAAAGGTACTTTTTACGAGCATTGAAATTTTGAAAATTTCTCATACTGATTCGAAATAAAAAATGCACGAAAAAAATGTTTGAATGTAAATATTGGATGGATTGACCCCTATACAAAATGCTTTAAGAAAACTCCACTAACTGACGTTCATAAAGCCAAGCGCCTGAGCTTTACCGAAAACCATATTTAGTGGCGCACAGAGTGGTCAAAGCTCTTAATTAGCAATGAAAAGCGGTTTAATTTAGATGACCCGGTTGAATACTATAAACATGATAAACGAGCTGATAAAGAGGGTGGAGGTGCTATGATGTGGGCTGGTTTTGTCTCTCAAATGCCATGTGTTCCAACAAAAAATGAAGGTGTCAATCTGTTGCGATATGTTGGTAACTAAGATTATTGAGAAGCAGAAGAGTTATGCGGCCTTGACTTAAGTTTTTTGCAAAATAATGCTGCAATTCATTGTTCCAGAGAGACAAAGAGTTTTTCAGACAAAATAATATTCCATTTCTCGACTGGCTCGCTCGTAGGCCAGACTTAAATCCCAATTAAAATCTCGCGAGTATTCTATCAAGAAGAGTTCAACATTTAACAATTTAACACAGTCAATGACGTTAAAGTCAATACTGCAGCGATATGCTACAGTCGTCCGATCTAAAAAATTTATTCAAATATTGTGGTAATCCTTTAGTTAATAATTCATCTCAAATTTCGAGAAGATATCTTGTCTAATAAAAAAGTTTTTTATATAAGAACTTGATTCCGATCGTTCAGTTTGTATGGTAGCTATATGATATAGTGGTTCCGATATCGCCGATTTCGAAAAATTAGCAGCTTTTTGAAAGGACTAGTTAGCGTATATATAGGCAGACGGACATACGGACAAGACGTCACGCTTCATTTATCATTTATAACGGGTGATCCAAATGGAGTTATTTTTTCAATAGCCTTTTTTTAGCAGATAACGCCTGAATCGAGTCAAGCTGTCATGTTGTTTTTGTTCAGGACTGCTTGGCATTTCACATAGAAGGACAACGTTAACAAATTGTTCAACTTAATTACGAAAATTCACGATCTGTACAGAATGTGTTTCGCGCGCTTCACTCAACTTATAGTCAATATAATCGACCTACTAAGCAACACCATCACCTATATTAAGACCCGGCATTCATTATTAAATAATGTTCGACCAAAAAACCACGTCCAGCACGCAGTGAAGAAAATATAGCGGCCGTAGCTGAGAGTGTGCACGAAGACCGTGGAGAGTCGATTCGACGCCGTTCGCAGCAACTCGGACTGACATATGGAATGACTTGGTGCATTTTACGTCCATACCTTAAATTGCAAGTGTACAAAATACAGCTTGTGCAAGCCGCTAGACGTTCCCAAGCGACATAGCTTCGCGCTATGAGATCTTGAAAAGTTCCAAGAAAAAACAACGGTTTGGTGTGGTTTGTGATCCAGTGGAGTCATCGGTCCATATTTCTTCAAAAATGAGAACGTCACCGTCAATGGCGACCGTTATCGCGCTTTGATAACCGACTATTTGATGCCTGTAATTGAAGTTCGTCAGCTCGGCGACGTTTGATTTCAACAAGAGAGCGCCACTTCCTATACATCGCATCAATCAATGGCGCAACAAAATCGACCCGTTTCTGAAGCGGATTATGACTGGCAATGAAAAATGGGTCACTTATGATAACATCGGACACAAACGGTCGTGGTCAAAGCTCGGGGAAGCGGCCCAGACGGTGGCCAAGACCGGATTGACGGGCAGGAAGGTTTTGCTGTGTGTTTGATGAGATTGGCAAGGAATCATCTACTACGAGCTGCTCCCCTATGGCTAAACGCTCAATTCGGCCCTCTACTGCCAACAACTGGACCGCTTGAAGGCAGCACTCATCCAGAAGAGGCCATCTTTGATAAACAGAGGCCGAATTGTGTTCCATTAGGACAACGCCAGGCCACACACGTTTTTGGTAACGCGCCAGAAGCTCCGGGGGCTCGAATGGGAGGTCCTAATGCACCCACCTTATAGTCCGGACCTGGCATCAAGTGATTACCATCTTTTCTTGTCCATGGCGAACGCGCTGAAGTTGGCCTCAAGAGAGGCCTGTGAAAATTGGCTCTCCGAGTTTTTTGCCAATAGAGACACAGCCTTCTACGAGAGAGGTATACTGAAATTGGCAACAAGTTTACGAACAAAACGGCGCATGTTTGACTTAAATCGGACATATGTGCACAAAGTTATCATCTTTTGAAAAGTCCTATATTATACAAGTGGAGCTATAATTTTTGATTTATTGTTAAATATGTTAATATAAATATATTATATTACAAATTACGTTATACATTATAACGTTTGCGACAGAAAAACATTGCGTAATATTATTCTAATTTCCAATTTAATTTTTTAAAAATACGTGAGTGTTTAGTGGAAAGAAAAGGTGAGGTGAGGACAAAGTTAAAAAAGTGAACAATAATTGAGTTATATGTGTATATTGGCTTATATATGTATGGCTCTAAGCCATAATTTACCTATCGTGGGATTTGTATCTGTGAGATATCGTTTAGATTGTTCGCAAACTGGGACCACTTTTCTTGTTCGTCCCAGTCGGTTCTATCTAGCCATAATTATTGTATAAGGATTTTGGCTTGTATCATAACTGGCGAAATCCATCCTGCGAAGTCAAAAAGTTTTGCCGCAGAGGACAGAATTTGTCGCTTCGTTATGGCGGATAATGCAGATATTGACTCTGTAGTGTATGAAAACTGGTCAGATATTGCATTCCATTGAATCCCCAGAGTTTTTGTTATACTTTCCTTTTCGAATTAGGGAAATTAGTTTCTAGACGTCTTCATTGAATATACGCCAATCTAATATGAGGAGCATTAAATCTGGTTGGAGTGTGGGTCCCGTAAATAGGATATCATTTAGGGAATTTCCCGAGCTAGTGGATCTTGAGGCATTAAAGGCAACTCTTACTTTAGTTGTTTTTTTATCTGGCTTTACCACTGCATGATGCGGCAAGTAAAAGTAGTAGTATTTGCAGTTGATGATTTTTTCGCATAAGCTTCTTTCCTGTATGTGGTCTAAATGGAGGTATTCTTCCAACACACCATCTAGTAGTTGTGGCTTTGTAAAAGTCTTCACAATACTGATCTTCTGGGGTTGTAATTGAAATGAGGAGGAGTTCTTCTAACTCCCAAAATTTTTTCAATTGTGAACTGAGGTATTCGTTTGAGATTTCCTCAACTTGAGTTGTCACTGTGGTAACTGGTTCCGTAACTAGTCCACTTAGGATCCAACCGAAAATAGTATTTTGTGCCAATAGTGTGTTTGAAATTTTCTCAACACCCTCGAGTATTATCTGAGGTATGAGATCGCTGCCTAATAGAAGGTCTATTTGAGCGGGGGTGTTGCAGTTGGGATCTGCTAGCTTTAGGTGTGAAACCTTTTCCAAATGCTTGCTATTTATATGATAGCTTGGTAGCATATTTGTTAGCTGCGGTAACACTATAGCTTCTGCTTTAATTCTCCTATCCGCTTGGGAGGAAATTAAGGTAATGACACAGATTTTATTAGAGTTTTGAGCTACTCTTCCGCCCATTCCTGTAATTTCAAAGTTGGCTTGTTTTGTTGGCAGTTGTAGCCTATTTTGTGCCCTAGACGCTATGAAATATCGTTGGTCTATTAAGGTCCCTAAGTTTAAACAGTTCTCCTCGATGTTCGATGGAGACGACTGCTGTGGGTAGTAGTACTCTACTTTGAATTTCGCTGTTTAGCGTTTGGGTTTTTAATGCCTTTGAGCAGCATGGTGCTTCTTGGCAATTTTCGGGATTTCGCACTTCGGGATTTGCTGTTGCAACTAAACCCGTGACTCTTTTTATGTTTGGGGGTGAATTAAATTTGCTTTCGCATTCTTTAAGTGTATGCACATGTGACAGACAGTTTGTACAAAGTCTTTATGTTTTTACGAAATTATTTTGATCGATAATATTAAATTTTTTGATTTTCTCGCAAGATTTGAGCTTATGCCCTCCTGTACATAGTTCGCATGACGTTTGTTTGCACTGTTCGGATGTGAACGTTTGATTTCTGAAAAAGCTTCTATTTAAATTGTTGTTGCTACTGACTGGTGGTCTGTGGAAGCTTCTATTTAGGTCGTCGTGAACGGTTTTCGTTCTGACCATTTTTTTATCTACCCTTTCAATTGGAAACAGTGGATTGCAGTTTTATAAACTCTTCATTTGTTTCCATTTGACCCTTCGGCAAGTTCATTATTATCGTTACTTGCTTATCGACCAATATTCTTTCATTTTCGTATCTAGATTTAAGAGCTTCCCAAGCCAAATTAAAATTATCGTCATTTAGTGCGAACTGTTTTACTATTACGCCTGCTTGACCTTTTATTTTGTATCACAGGTGATACAACTTTTGTGCATTTGATAATTTTTTGTGGTTCATGTAAACGGCTGTAAAGTCCTGGAAGGACGGCCATTGTTCATTACCATCATCAAATATTTCTGTGTCACATGCGGGCAGCTCTACTCGCTGATGTGTAGTAGGTGCAATTGCTTTTATTAGCTTTAGTTGATCGGAAATCATTGCTTTAGTTTCGATGAACTGGTCTAAGCAGTTTATATAATTGGCGTAAGCCGAGGACTTAAAATTTTCTGGTAGATCTGAGTCGTCAGATTCTACTATGGCGTCATATGAAGATTTTCCTTTTTGATTTATAATGTCGATTCAGAATTATCTTGAATCGGAGAAGATGAAAATCGAGTGCAGTATCTTATTAAACCGTCACTCTCAGCAATGAATTTACTGTGTCTAATGTTTTTCCCCCTTTTTTGTTTTGTAGCACCTTGCTTTGAGCGTGTAGCTTCTGCAGGTGTACATCGACTTTCTTTGTCCGAAATCATTTTTGGTACTTTTAACTGTTGTGAAGATTTAGATTCTTCTGAATCTGTGCTCTTTTAGAAAAATGGAAAATTGAAAAAATTAAATTTCTCAGTGTATATATAATAAAATAAGCGATACTTTGTAAATTATAACTGCAACCGAAACTCTTTTACGTAAATACGAGCTTTTAATTCGGATACAATGAAGGAAGGTGCGCGAATTAAAATTTTTTTTTTGTTATTTTGTTATTATTAAGACCGATTTGGATTTTTATTTGAGATATCAAATAAGTATTAGTATTATATTTTATTATTTGTAATAATTACAAAAGTTTTTGTTAAATTGTTTATTAATAACCGCAATTATTTATTTTTAATAATTTTTTTTTTTTGTGTCCGCAAGTTCTATAGGGTATACCTATAGTTCAGTTTATATATATTGTATTAATGTACAAATGAGCGCTCGTGAAGAGATCACTTTATACAAATTTCTGTATACAATCCGGCTTGCTTACTTCAAGGGGTATTGCGAAATAGATGCCATAGTGGACTTTGAATATAATTTAGTTGTTGCTCAACCAATATAGGCTCATGTTACATATGAATATATATATATAAGGTTGTCAAATATCTCCGCTTTTTTGCTCTTCATTCAATGCTTTATAAAAAGTGTTAGAGTGATCGGATTTAGTTAAAATATCCCCCGTTTTGTTCGATGATCTGTTTCCATCTAGACGGCAACTTCATAATACCTTCCTCGTAGAAGCCCCTCTCCTTATTTGCGAAGAATTCGGAGAGCCACTTTTCACAAGCCTCTTTTGATCGCAGGCGTTGATTCGGTCCAGAAGGTTTTTTTGCGTCAAATTATGCGGCACCCAAACATCAAACTTTTTTTAGTATCCAGCCTTCTGCAGATGGTTCAAAATGGTTTGGTGACTAACTTCCATCTCCTGGGCGATGTCACGAGATGCCATATGCCGGTCTAACTCGATGTATTCCATGATTTGATCGGTATTTGTCGTCACAGGTCTTCCGCCGGCTGGCTTATCCATGGTGTCGTTTTTACCGGCTCTGAATCGTCGAAACCATTCCTCCGCAGTTCGAAGTGATAGAGTACCATCCCCCAAAACACCATTAATCTCATGGAACGTTTCTCTAGCGGATTTGCCTTTAACGAAGGAAAACTTTAAAATAGCGCGAATTTCGGCGTTAGTGAACTCCATGTTTACACGTATATAATTGTTGAACGCAATATTCAAACTAATCATGCATAGCGTTGTTTTGTAGGTTATGTCAAGACCTTTCAAATTATGTATAGTGTTGCCAGATACGAGGTCTGTAGCGCTTTGTACATAGCCGCGAAATTCAAAAGACAAAAAAGCGGAAGGGAGATAATATAATGGTAATATTTGGAAACGATACAGCTCACTTTGGTATCCTCCAGGGGTTTTGGGTCGTAAAGTATATTTATGTAAGAAGTAAGTATCTGTGTCGGAGAGTCCTTTGGGCTCGCTGTTCTAGATTTCAGAGATTCTGTTGCCTTTGCATTTTGTTGTAAATTCCGTGCCTGTTTGTTTCTGTTTTAGTACGCGCCCGCTTAGGTATATTGTGAATTTTGTTTTTACTTTCGCGCCCGCTTATATGGGTTATTTGGTGTTAGTTTCCCGCCCGCTTTGTTTGTTATTATTATTTTTACTTAATATTTTATTTGGTTATTTTTATTACTTTGGTTTGCTTCACTTTATTTGTTTTTGTTTGTTTCATATGCTTATTTGAATATTAACAAATGAACATATGTTGCCCAAAAAAAGATATAAAATTGCTTTTTTTTTTGGCTTTCACTTCACAAAGGTAAAAAACTCTGTGCCGACCAAACGCACGGAACTTTATACCGGTGCATATGTATATATATAATTAGTGTTGCGCAATAACTGCACTTTTTTCTTTTGTTCACATAAGGAGCATATATGTATGTTTTCACCTATGCATGTGTATATGTGTATACTTGTATAATATATCTGTTTTTTTATTTTTTTTACTTTTGTAAATGCGCTACTTACTGATTTCAAGCCTGGATGCTTTGAGGTGAGCACATTTCTTTTTAACACAGGGGAGAGTTAAGGAGCACATACCTCACACAGTCTCGCATTCAAATGTATTAACACGTCTTCATGTGCAGTAAACAAAATCAATATGTATCGAACACAACATATGTATATCTATCGGCAGGTCAATAAAAATACATCGTAACATACTATGAGTATCAAACCCTGTGAAGATTTCGCTGTTCTTATAATTGCAAGAAAAAATTGAAAGACTTATCAATTCTAATTATACAAACATAAAAGTTTATTCAACAACAAGCAACAAAAGCAAAAAAACAACAACAAGTAAACGGTGTACGTTACAGCCAAGCCATAACATTTCACATTGTAACCGTCAAAAGTGAGTCAACACTTCGGTTTAAAATTTAATGCTTGATGATATCGTTATATTCAAAGTAATTTTTACATGCGGGTGGGCAAGTAAATTAAATTTCCCTTATCTATTTGTAATCGTTATTAGCAGTGAAACAGTCAGTGAACTAAAATAATTATATACAGAATCATGAGAACCCAAATTTCTTTTGAAACCAGAAAATCGTAATTGATTTGATGGAAAATAGAAAATATTTGCGAAAAATTTCGAAAATCGTTGGAAAACATCGCATATCCATAAAAAAAATTGTGGATACATTTAAAAACTGCAAGCAATTAGGAAATTTTAAGGAATCAGGCCGACCAAACCGGCTGAATAAAAGGGAAGTAAAAAGTATTTGCAGTTAAACGAAATCCTGGTAGTAGTGCAATACATTTTGCATAAAAATTGGTTTCATGGTCGCCGACCACAAGAAGCCAATTATTTCAAAAAGTTAAGTTAAATTAAGCATATATGGGACTATCTGGACCGGCATATACCTATGAAAAATAAACAACATAACGAGAAAATAGTCTCTCAAAGCTGCATTGTTGGATAAGTGGAAAAAAAATACCAGTAGAGTATACAAACAATCTAAACCCAAAAAATTTTGCTTTTGTTATTTTAATAGTATTGAATAAACTTCTATGATTGTATGTATAATTAGAATTGTTGTGTCTTTCAATTTGTACTTGTAATTATAAAAACAACGAAATATTCATATGTGTTGACTTTTGATACTCATAGTATGTAAGTTAACACAATAAATATATATCTTAACATAGCAATATTCATTGCAACAATGTATCAGAATTAATTGCAATAATATAGCAATATTCATTGCAACATTATTAAAGTTTAACAACATAATGAAATTTGTTAAAATAGATCTGCTCCAACTCACGGAATAGATCGATATTTCTGCTGACCATTGAGTATAAACAAACAGCCACTCTCAGAATCGATCGATATCAACAACGCATAAACTGCAAATTCTGCTGACTATTGAATATCCGCTTAACACCGCCGCCAATAAAGCCGAACCAGCTGCACATAACCTACAGCTAACATGGTTTAGGGTAAATTTAAGAAACTATTGATAAGTCACAATTTTGTAGTCAATAAAGAAAAATATTATTTCATTTACATTAACTTTTACGAGTAATTATCAGCAGCAGATGTTATAACAAGATGGATTATCGAAATGCAACTGACAAACATTGTAACAAAAAAAATGCTAAAAATTTAATTAATAAAAATAAATGATTCAATATTCGGAATCATCATTATTATTGAGCTATTTTGTACCTTTTATCGCGGGCTTTGAGAGCGGAGACCGAATCAAGAAATTCCGTAACGAAAATAAACACGCGTAATGTTTGTATTTTTTTTTCTACATACAACATATGTATGTAAATATGTACATTAATTGATTCATGCGAAATGTTTATGTATGAGCATGCATATATTATATATCGACACAGATTTTGCGAGCCATGGAAAAATATTTTTGAATTGTAAAATATTTTAAATCGACAAGAACTATGTTGCCATATTTGTAAATTTTTTCTGTGTTTGCGGGTTTACGGGGTTGACACTTTTTTCTTCCAGAAGGAACGTCAGAAAGTTGTTCAATTTATGATTTTTAGCTTTTGCCATCGTCGCAAAAAGAGGCTTGTAGGCAAACGCATGTTCGGGGAAAATTTGTGTGTAAAGTGTTTTGAATATGAATAAAAAAGTGCATTTATTAATGAAAAAAGTGATAGAAAAAAAGTGAAAGAAAATGAGTGAGTACTCTATATACATACATACATTTTATTATTATCACAAATGTAGGCGAAATTCGATGATCAAACTCTTCATATCGTTCTTTTTGTTCAAATTTTTTGATTGAATAACCATTAGCTAAATGAGTTATGCTTATCCCTCCATACACGCCACTGAGCGCCAATACACCACATCAACACAATCCACAAGAAGACTTCTCCCACTAGCACCCTCTAACACACACAAACACACACCACCCCTGCAGACATCACACCAGGCAGACCACCCACACATACACATCATATCATCACAACTCTACACAACCAAACCATTACAACGGACAAACAAAGGACCAGACTCCCCTTCTTTTCGTTTGCAATTCGAGTCAGCAAGCCGTCCGCAATTTTTCGCCCGATTACTATTGGAAGCATTTTTATAAGCCTTTTTATAAATAAATTTCAAATGTATTATACCGGCCGTATCCGTGGTTTATTAAATTCGGGATTTTAAGAGCAAAAAGGTGAGTCTAGAAGTGAAGAAAATATACATGGTCCTTCGAGCCATAGTGAGCGACACTATGGAGTGATTGAAAAAAAAAACAAAAGAAAACAAGTAAGGAAGGGCTAAGTTCGGATGTAACCGAACATTTTATACTCTCGCAAAGTCAAATGGTATACTCGTTTGAGATTTCTTTGTGGATTGACTGATATTTTCGGTAGAAGGTCAACTATAGGCACTGGGGTCCACATATTTAGTACTTAGGGGTTTGCACAGTTTTGGTTCGATTTAGACAATTTTTGGCCGCAAGGTGGCATACTTTAAGCGTATTATTCACGCAAAGTTTTACGCCGATATAATCATTGTTGCTTGATTTGCATAGTGCAAAGTGAAAGAATCAAGTGGTATTTAAAATGGTGTCATATGGAAAATAGGCGTGGTTGTAACCCGATTTCGCCCATTTTCGCACTATGACATAGAAACATGAAAAGAACGTTACGCACCGAATTTGGTTGAAATCGGATAAGCAGATCTCAAGTATGGGTTTTCACCTAAAAGTGGGCTGTGCCACGCCCACTGTCTAATTTTGAACGCGGTTCCTATAAAGTCATCTTATACCATCTCAGAGATAAAATTTAATGTCTCTGGCGTGTTTAGTGCTTGATTTATCGCGCTTTTAGTAGTTTTTAACAGTACCGTTATATGGGGAGTGGGCAGAGTTGCCACCCGATTTCAACTATTTTCACACCGTCAATAGAAGTGCTAAAAACATTTGCTTCTAGTGAATTTTGTTATTATAGCATTAGCGGTTTAGGAGATATGCACATTAAACCTATTAGAGGCGGGACCACGCCCACTTTTTAAAAAAAAGTTTTAACTGCAGATGTCCCTCCCTAATGTGATCCTGTGTACCAAATAACAGTCTTGTATCTTATTGCGGAGCTTAGTTATGGCAAGTTATTTGTTTTTGATTAATGGCGTTTTGTGGGCGTGGCAGTGGTTCGATTACGCCCATCTGCAATACCAACCATCTTACGGTACCAAGAAACATGTCTACCAAGTTTCATAAAGATATCTCAATTTTTACTCAAGTTAGAGCTTGCACGGACGGACGGACGGACGGACAGACAGTCACCCGGATTTCAACTCGTCTCTTCATCCTGATCATTTATATATATATAACCCTATATCTGCCTCGATTAGTTTTAGGTGATACAAACAACCGTTAGGTGAACAAAACTATTATACTCTGTAGCAACAGGTTGCGAGAGTATAAGAAAAAATATACATATCCATATATATCTAATATATACACAAAGTGACTTAAAATTGCTGTGCAGTGGAGTGGCATACATGTGCACAAAAAAAAGCACCAAAAGAAAAAAAAATATATATATATACATATTTATATAATAAGATACTGGAAAGTACTGTGCAGGGGAAAAATAACCAGGCGCGAAATAACCAAAAAAATTACTTACGGGCGCGAATAGAAACAAAAGAAAAACAACAAAAATACATATATAATTAAAAAATAACGGGCGCGAGTCAAAACTAAAAAATCAAACAAGAATCATAATCACCTCAACAGAGCACAACAACAACCACTCCAGCACTCCAAAATCAGCAAAACGAAGCAGCAAAGAACTGGGAGAGAGCCGCAAGTAGAGAAAAGGCATTTTCAGTTCTATTAGTTTTAAGATGCATGTAATCTGATAGGATGCCTAGGGATAAGTAAACATACATGTAAGTGCCTGCGTGCACATCAAATTAGAATATAAGAAATACCGAACGAAAAATAAAGGCAGTCTAAATGAAGATCTGAGCAAAGAAGCTTGTTTCTTTAATTTAGTGCAATATCAGTCATCCAGAATCGATACAAGAGTATCATCCTAACTGATAACAAAATTGGCGACGAGGAAAAACATACGATAGCTAAATAATTGACAACAAAACTATATACTCGGTTGTACAAATTACACCAACTTACTTACCAAGAGTATGTGGACCACGTGATTACGATAGGATAAATATATTATAAAATCAATTAAATAATTGACAGCAAAGTGAAGCAAAAAAGTTGAAAAATAAAACATAAAGTCGAAAAAGAGACAATTAACAAAAAACACACAAAAAAAAACTACAACAGCCAAAAATCATGTGATTTTGCAGCGATTTAAAAAACTGAATTAAAAATTAATACAATAAAGAGACACAACGAAAACTTAACATAAATACAAGTACAGCGGAAACAATAGCAGCAGCAGCAACAATACCATCAACAACAGCAACAAATACAACAACAACGACAAAAACATCAACAGTGGAAACAATAACGGCAGCAGCAACAATAACATCAACAGTATCAGCAACAGCAACAGAACCAAATAAGAGTATGAAAAATAAATAAAAAATATATATATTTGTATCAATAATATTTTTAGAGTAAATATTATTATATGGAAACTATCACACATTAATGTAAAGCAACAAAAAAAAAATGCGTTGGATACATACGGGTGTTGGAAAATAGAAAACAATTAATACTAAGTTTCAACAACACAATAGCTCACAACTTTTGACGAAAATAATTCAAAAATTTTATTTAATTATCTGAAAGGAAGATGAGTAGGAAAAACAAGGGAAATAGCTCACAGATATGGACAAGTTAGTGATTGGGAAACATTGAAACAAATACTTCTTAACAACTGCGGAGAAAAGAAAATTGAGCGGTACTTATGGATGAGTTGAAAACTATCAGTCTCGACTCAACGATAGAAAATTATCATTTCAGAATAAATAAAATTATAAATAAATTACATAATAGGATATCAGCACATAATGATCTAAATTTTTCAACTACAGAAGTTAATAGGATAGCGCTACAGACATTTAAAGAACACCTTCCCGAACCTACAAAAACAATGATCATAGCAAGAAACCCTGATACTTTAGATAAAGCATATAAAATAATTTTAGAAGTTAGACATCAATCCTTCACAGCATTTGGACAACAAAGGAAAGATCCTAACCCAAATAGCTATAGTAGGACTAATTTTAGCGATAATGCTAACAATAGAACAGCTTCCACACCCAACCAATATATGAATAATGTTTCCAATGGGATTCTAGGGTAAGTCTACCTCCATACACTAGTCTTTTAAATGCTTGGCATAATATTCCTAGTGAAAATCTTGAATGGAACAGTTGCAGTTTTCTCCTATCTGAAATTAAATTTAATATCCCAATTCGCTTTTAAGAAAAAAATCTACTTCCAAGAAATGTCAAAGAGATAAAAACATTTTTAGAATGTTAGAAAAGCTTTAACAAAGACTACTCGAAAGTTGCATATCACATTATTAAGTATTTGAAGAAAAATACGAAAATATATTAAAATGATAAAGATTATATAAAAGCATTTAATAAATTAAAAGAGCTAATAATAGCATATCCAATTTTAATTCAACCAGATTTTAATAAAGCTTTCACTCTAGTGACAGATACCAGCAACTTTGCTTTAGGCGCAGCATTAATTCAAACTGATAACGATATTTGTTATGGAAGTAGATCACTAAACGGGCATGAAAAAAATTATAGTACAATAGAAAAAGAGTTACTTGCAATAGTTTGGGCAACGAAAGATTTCCGTCCATACTTACCTATTCGGCCGACACTTTACTATTAAAACTGATCATAGACCATTAGTTTGGCTAAACAACCTAAAAGAACCAAACGCTAAACTCCAAAGATGGAAAATAAAGCTCAACGAGTTCGATTTTGATATTAACTACATAAAAGAAAAAGAAAATATAATTGCAGATGGTTTAAGCAGACTAAATTATGAAAATAATAATATGATAGAATTGAATATAAATGAAAAATTTAATGATAACAACTTAAAAACAGTACACAGTGCAGAAACAGATAGTACATACTTCATAAAAATAACGGAAAATGCAATCAATATATATAAAAATCAACTTATAATTCAAAGAGCGCAAAGACAATCAACAACAAAGAAAATAATTCATCATAAGAAAATAGGAAACATAATAAACGTAACAAATGAAAGTGATATTTTAAAAACAATGCAAGAGAATCTACCAGAAAAAGGATTAGTCGTAATTCACTGCCCAGATGACAAATTATTTCTACAATTTCAAGAGTTATATATAAAATTATGTAAAATGTAAAATAATGCAAACCTAAAAATAATGAAAACAAACATCATTTTAAAAGATATAACTAACAAAGGAGAAATTTTAACATTGATAGAAGAGAAACACCTTGAAAATAATCACAGGGGTATAAATGAAATATCAGAAGAAATAAAGAAAACACACTATTACCCCAAATTACAAAAAGAAATACAGAAATACATCAATAATTGTGAAATATGTAATAAAGCGAAATTCGATAGAAACCCTATCAAACATAATTTAAATATTACGGAAACTCCTAAAACATAACGAAATTGTTCATTTTGATATTTGGTACCCACAAAAAGGCGTGTACCTAACAAATATCGAGAAACTAACAAAATACGCAACAGCTAAATCATTTAAGGACAGAACTTGGATATCAATTGTAAATGCTATAAAAGAAAGAATTCAATATTTAGGCAAACCGGAAACTTTAGTAACAGACAACGAATTAGATACAGTACCAATAAAATATTTTTTAAAACACAATGAAATAAACCTACACCTAACGACCACTTATAATAAAACAGGAAACGCAGATGTTGAAAGATTGCACTCCACTTTGAATGAACACCTAAGACTTTTTAATGCTGATGCTAACAACAATGACAATTTTATTCAAAGCAATAACTGCCTATAATAATACCATACATTCTACGCTAAAAAAGAGACCAATTGATTCCGTAAATAACCTACTTTCCGAACAAGAACTAATGAAACTCGAGGAAAATCTACAAAAGAAGAAAGAAAATGTAATAAATACTATTAATAAAAAAGAAAATAGAATAAATAAATAATGTAAATAAAATATTTCCAGAATAAATATATAAAGAATTATAGAGTTAGCAAAGCACAACCAAGATACAAGAGAATAGACAATTTTAAAGAAGAGGAAATCATTTAATATCTACAGATTCAAAATTTAAAAAGGCATACAAGACTCAAGTCAAACGAAAATTAAAATTTCAGGATTATAATGGCGAAAACTCCTATACCTAATAGGCAATATTTTGAAATGATAGGAGAACAGAAATATACAATTACAATAGGAAATCAAATATATATATAATATATACAGAAAGGACACATTTCAAAAATCTGAAAGAAATTAACATTTGTCCGTTCAACCAATGAAAATTTTAATATAATAACGAAACAATAAACGATGATATCGAAGACGATACAATCCAAATAAAAAATGCATATAACTTGTAGGAATGAAACAAAACTGCGACAATAGAGAAATTATACTTGAAGGAAATGCACTAATAAATTTTTATAATTGTAAAATTGAGATACGAAACAAAACAATAAAATTATTGTAGAGGAAAAATATGTTTACCCTGAAAAAGAAACCGATGGATTACAGTTTGAAAAAGTAATGAATTTCTCTGAAATAATAATAAACCAAGAGAAAAATATAAACAAACTGGAAAAATTAACACTACATAGAAATATAAGTTATAGCATAAGCGCACTAACAATACTATTAATAGCAATAGGAATGTTGATAATAGGTATAATATATAATAAAAATAAGAAAAATTAAATTTCAAATGTAAACGTAGAATTGCTAATTCAATCTCCTTCAAATAAAAAAGACACGCAGAAAAGAAACAATATAATGGGTGCATTGTTAAATTCAGAACAAAATAAAACAGAAACAACAATGTAAACACACATACATGCAAATGTAATCATATATAGTAATGTAAGAAAAACTTTCAAACACTCCTGAATAACCCACAAAAAAAAATCATTATTCAACGGAGACCATTGAATCTAGGGGTGGATTAGTCACATATTGACATACAGTCCCAACACCAACTAAACATATGTACAAGTGAGTGCGTGCACATGTTCAGTTCTATTAGTTTTAAGATGCATGTAATCTGATACCTAGAGATAAACTAACATATTTACAAGTGCCTGCGTGCACATGTTCAGTTTTATCAGTTCTAGGTTGCATGTAATCTGATACCTTGAGATAAACTAAGATATGTACAAGTGCCTACGTGCACATGTTCAGTGTTATCAGTTCTAGGATGCATGTAATTTGATAGGATGCCTAGGGATAAGTAAACATACATATAAGTGCCTGCGTGCACATCAAATTAGAATATAAAAAATACCAACCGCAAAATAAAGACAGTCTATATGAAGATCTGAGCAAAGAAGCTTATTTCTTTAATTTAGTGCAATATCAGTCGTCCAGGATCAATACAAGAGTATCATCATCCTAACTAATAACAAAACTTTATACACATGGTATATAATATTCTCTCCAAAACTCCTTGGCAGAAAGCAAAGTGAGTCGTATCGATTTCTTTTAGTATTTTTTATATTTTCTAATATTATACGTATGTTAAAATTTATGCTTTTGCGGTTTAATTTTTACTTAAATCCGTCTTAATAAAAGCAATAACAAACAAGTAAGGAAGGGCTAAGTTCGGATGTAGCCGAACATTTTATACTCTCGCAAAGTCAAATGGTATACTCGTTTGAAATTTCTTTGTGAATTGACTGATATTTTCGGTAGAAGGTCAACTATAGGCACTGGGGTCCCATATTTAGTACTTAGGGGCTTGAACAGTTTTGGTTCGATTTACACAATTTTTGGTCACAAGATGGCATACTTTAAACGTATTATTCACGCAAAATTTTACCCCGATATAATCATTGTTGCTTGATATGCATAGTGGAAAGTGAAAGAATCAGATGGAATTGAAAATGGTGTTATATGGGAAATAGGCTTGGTTGTAATCCGATTTTGCCCATTTTCGTACCATATTTTAGAAATATGAGAAGAATATTATGTACTGAATTTGGTTGAAATCGGTTAAGCAGATCCCAAGATATGGGTTTTCACCTAAAAGTGAGCTGTGCCACGCCGACTGTCTAATTTTGAACGCGGTTCCTATAAAGTCATCTCATACAGTCAGATGCCCTTCCCTAATGTGATCCTGTGTACTAAATAACAGTCTTGTATCTTATTGTGGAGCTTAGTTATGGCAATTTACAAATACAAAATACCAACCGTCTCACGGTACCAAGAAACATGTCTACCAAGTTTCATAAAGATATCTCAGTTTTTACTCAAGTTACAGCTTGCACAGACGGACGGACGGACAGACAGTCTCCCGGATTTCCACTCGTCTCTTCATCCTGATCATTTATATATATATAACTCTATATATAACTCGATTAGTTTTTGGTGATACAAACAACCGTTAGGTGAACAAAACTATTATACTCTGTAGCAACAGGTTGCGAGAGTATAAAAAGAGCGGTAACCAAACTGTTTTAATATTTCGGTTTATTTTCCGGTAAAAACCGAAATACCGCTAACACATAAAACAGTTTGGTAAAAAATACATATCCAATATATAACGAACTCTTGATTGCCTAACTGCTTTAAACACACAAAAATATCTCTACAACAAAACAATTCAAGTATTTACTTGCACCTATTTCCGGCAATGACCCTTATACTTTATCAAGTATAAGCAGGATTGTGTAAAATAAGCAAAGGGAAATCAAAAGCAAACAAAATAAAAAAGAGAGCGAAAACTTACAAAATAAATTTAAACATACATACAGAAAGGCCAATCCAATTTATGATATACATACACATACGTATGTTATATTTTACATATATAAATATTAGGTCGAGTAAAAAGTTCGTTCATCTAAGAGATGGCGTTACTGTCCATACTACTAGTGTTACGTGTCGCATCATGTCATACGGCGCTAAAAACGTGTTTATTTGCGCTAAAAGTTTGTTTATGACAGTTTTTCGATTGGGTGACTCAGTACGTTGTGAGCGCCACCACCAAAGAGAAAATTCGCTATATTTTACAATTTTTCTTCGATCAAGGCGAAAAAGCAGCCAAAGCAGCTGAAAACATTAATTAATTAAAATGGGCCCGATACTGTAAACGAACGTGTAGCACAAAAGTGGTTTGCTAGGTTCCGTTCCGGTAATTTCGATGTCAAAGATGCACCACGCGTCGGGAGGCCTGTCGTTGAAAATTGCGATAAAATCATGGAAATAGTGGAAACAGACCGTCACGTGAGCACTTATTTAATTACTGAGGAACTAAAGATAAGCCAGAAAACCGTTTGAAACCATTTGCATAACCTTGGATTCAAAAAGAAGCTCGATGTTTGGGTGCCATACGAACTAACGCAAAAGAAAAAATGATGGACCGAATTTCCATCTGAGAATTGCTGCTGAATCGCAACAAAATCAACCCGTTTCTGAAGTGGATTGTGACTGGCGATGAAAAATGGGTCACTTACGACAACATCGAGCGCAAACAGTCGTGGTCAAAGATTGGGGAAGCGGCCCAGACGGTGGCCAAGACCGGATTGACGGCCAGGAAGGTTTTGCTGTGTGTTTGGTGGTATTGGCAAGTAATCATCTACTACGAGCTACTCCCCTATGGCCAAACGCTCAATTTGGCCCTCTACTGCCAACAAATGGACCGCTTGAAGGCAGCACTCATCCAGAAAAGACCATCTTTGATCAACAGAGGCCGAATTGTGTTCCATCAGGACAACGCCAGGCCACACACGTCTTTGGTGACTCGCCAGAAGCTCCTGGAGCTCGGATGGGAGGTTCTAGTGCACCCACCTTATAGTCCGGACCTGGCACCAAGTGATTACCATCTTTTCTTGTCCATGCCAAACGCGCTTAATGGTGAGAAGTTGGCCTCAAGAGAGGCCTGTGAAAATTGGCTCTCCGAGTTGTTTGCCAATAGGGACGCAGCCTTTTACGAGAGGGGTATAGTGAAGTTAGCAGCTCGTTGGCAACAAGTTTACGAACAAAACGGCGTATATTTGACTTAAGTCGGACAAATGTATACGAAGTTATAATCTTTTGAAAAATCAATAAAAAACTATTATGAGAAAACCTCCGTTTGCAACATAAAGATAAATATGTATGAAAACATACAAACATACATATCTTAGTAATAATCGCTATATATACATATATTCCGCACAACTATATTACGTGATATACATATATATACATAAATTTTACAAGAATATCTGCAGTAAATTATTCTCCTTTTCGCGGTCTTTTCGCACTGCGTACATATATACACGCACATTTATACATACATACGGGCGCAGGTATACAAACATACATACGTACTCCGTTTCAAATACATCCACATTGGCACATAGCCACAATACCCCTATTTTGCCCAACAAAAACCAAACAGGATTGCGCAAAACATATTAAAGCTTAATATAATACATACGTACATACATCTGATGATCCGCTTATAGGTATACCCTATAGGATTCACGGACACATAATACATCTAAATAAAATTAAAAATAAAATAACCATTGCGTTTATTAATAATCTGTTAAAAAAAAAAATTAAAATTTTTAAATAACAAAGCGAATAAATACGAAATACGCATAATTTATTTATTTACTTGGAAATAAAAACTCTTATTAACTTAAAAGAGTTTTCGGCTAAACATACGAGTATACACGTAAATTTAAAACGTTCTTTTTTGAAATTTTATTCGAAACTCTTATTAACTTCAAAGAGTCTTCTCTCAAACACATACATATAACTACATAGATACTATAATATTTGTGAAATTTCATCAGTTTACACTGAGAAAATTTTCATTTAATTCAACATATCTTTTAAATTCGCTCAGACTCGAAAGATTCAAAAACAACTCAGTTGCTAAAAGTTCCAAAAATGATTTCTGAGGAAAAAAGTCCATGTATAGCTGCAAAAGCTACACGCTCAAAGTAAGGTGCAACAAAACAAAAAAGGGGGAAAGACACTACATACAGTAAATTCATTGCTGAGAGAAAATCTCGACAATTTTTGGATACGTCTCTAAGCTTCATTTGACGCCATAGTAGAATCAGACGACTCAGATCTTCCAGAAAATTTCAAATCTTCGGCTTACGCCGAATACAAAAACTGCTTATACTACTTTGAAGAAACTAAAGCAATGATTTCTCATCAACTAAAGCTAATTAAAGCAATCGCAACTACTCCACATCCGAGAGTAGAGCTGCCACAAGTACGGATTCAAGAGGCAAGTTCAAACATCCATCTCAAGGTGCCTGCATGTGACACAGAAAATTTTCATGGTGGTTATGAACAATGGCCATACTTCCGGTACATGTATACAGCTATATACATAAACCACCCAAAATTACCAAATGCACAAAAATTGTATCACCTCCGATACAAAACAAAAGGTCAAGCAGGCGTAATAGTAAAACAGTTCGCACTAAATGACGATAATTTCAATTTAGCTTGGGAAGCTCTTAAATCAAGATACGAAAACGAAAGAATATTGGTCGAAAACAAATATCGATATAATTGAACTTGCCAAAAATTCAAAAGGAAACAAATGAGGAATTTATCAAACTTCAATCCACGATTTCAAATTGTTTGTCGGTTTTACCGACACAGAATATTCCCACAGACAGCTGGGACCCTATACTGGTACACATATCGAAGAAACATCACGAAGAAAATGCCCCACGTGGCAATAAATGAAAGATTTCCTAACTACCCAGTACGTAATCGCAGAAAGGGTAGACAAAAAAATAGTCGAAACGAAAACAGTTCAACATGACCTCTATTTAGGTCTAGAGTTTCCACAGACCACAAGCCAGAAGCAACAACAATTAAAATAGAAACTTTTTTCAAAATCAAGGCATAAGCTCAAATCTTGCGAGAAATTCAAAAAAATTTGCATAAAGGCTCTTTGATCTGTGTAAATTGCGATGTTTCGTCCTTCAAACATTTGTGGAAAATTTTGATTTACTTCGTAAATGGCGTTGAGTTCACGATCATAGGTTGATCGTTTTTGAACAGATGGTGCAAGTTTGGGACTAAAGAAAGCAAGTGGTTGCCAATGTTGGTCAATGCGTTGCTAAAGATCGGCACCAAGTTTGCGACTAAAGAAAGCAAGTGGTTGCCAATGTTAGTCAATGCGTTGCTAAAGATCGGCACCAATTCCGCATTCGGATGCTCGGCGTTGTTGTCCGGGTGTACCAAGAGCGTTGTGCTTTCTTGCTGTTTGAAAAAGCGTTTTCAAGCGATATTTTTTAGCGATTTATTGGAGTTTTGTCATTAACTTTAGGACCTTCGAGTAGCTTGTTAAGTGGCGCGAGTAAGTTTGCTGCGTGCTTAATAAATTTGCGGTAGAAATTGATTCTTCCAAAGAAGGCGAAGACGCCATTCGCCACTCTTTTTGGGCGCGATATGTAGAGGTGATGACCATGTCTGATGGTCTTACAATACCCAGGTTGATCATCTTCTGAAACTCAGCTTTCGCGATTTCCAGTCGTTCGGTAGCTAATCACCGACCACGACTACTGACTCTAGGCGTCTTTATGTGATGCTGATCAACGGCATTAAAAATTCAAACGCTATGCAGCGAAATTCAGAGTGATATTATTAAACACAACAATAGTTTCCATCGAACCCGAAGGAGAGCTGTTCAATCTCAGGGCTTTAATAGACGAAGGATAACAACAATCATTCATAGCGCGTAAGGCAAAAATGAGGCCAAAACTGCCAACAAGGCAATTTTGAAAATACGGCAATGGGCAATGAAATAAAACCTGCCCCTTTACCCTTAGCGGATAAGCGAAGTAAAGCCGGGCTATGCTTCTACCGCAACTTATAAATATGCTTCCAAGCCATCACATAAATAGCAAGCAATGGCAAAAGGTTCTACACCTAATGCACCTAATGTCAGTTGCACCCGGCTCCAACTTCTCCCCTCAAATAGACATTCTGTTAGAAAGCGACCTTATACCGCTAAGTTAAAAAATTGGTTTATACATTAACAACTCAAGTTGAGGAAATTACAATCGAATATCTGATATCAAAATTTTGGCTAACTAGAAGGACTCGCCCTCATATAAATTATAGTCGCAGAATATCAGTATTGTGAGCACTTCTATGAAACCACAACTACTCGATCAGCTGGTACGTCGTATGTGTATCACTAAAGACACAATTTCCCAACACGCCAAAAATGATGTCATAATAAAAAATTAATTTGTATCCTCTGTGGTAAAACTTTTCGACCCCCAGTATGGCTTTCGCCAATTATGATTCCTGATTCAAGGATTATAAGACGATTAAGCGAAACCTCTTAGCTCAGGCAATGGTCATAGTTCGCAAATGATGTGAACGACATTGCGCAGATGCAGATCTCACAACTATTCCTCAGAAGGCAAAGTCTAACTCCACGGCTTCTGCGTTGCCTTTAAAAAGGCATATTGTGCCATTGTATATATGCGCACCTAAGGCTATTCGGCGACCACAAGCCACTTACTAGTAGGAGAAGTCTGCCACCACTTGAGCTATGTGGCGCGCTACCACTTGCCAAGTTAGTATTATCTATCGTGAATATATAATATCTCTGATTCGATTCCAAGACTGTACTTGTCTGGTTGGCAAATCCCCAACATGCATGAAACACATATACATATATGGTATATACACTCGCACGTCAAAAATACTTGACCTAGTAGGACCAGCCAATAGGCGACACGTAGTCAGTATTGATACTCCTGTCGATCAAGGTACAGAAGCTACAAACCCCTACGTCTTGCCACCACCTCCATTTAGTGGAATGGTTAATAATACTTTCCGTTTAGTTAGTAAGGTTCAAATTGGTTGTCATCGAAGTATCTAAATCTAAAAAATATTAGTCAAACTTCAGTTTAACGTAAGTTTGATTTATATATGAATATATCATATAAGTATTCAACTTCGGTTTAATAGCAATAGCCAAAAAATATTTGTCAAACTTCAGTTAAACATATAGGAGAAACAAAACTGATCTTTTGAGTGGTCAAAGTTATTCTAATTCTTTATTTTAAAATTTTACTTAAGCTAAGTCTTACTTCATATTTTCTTTCTTTATTTCCCTTTTTCTTATTCTAATACTAACGCAACTACTTGTATTTGCGGCAATATTTGTCAAGTGGCATGCTTTTTGTATTACTGCAATGACATTATTTTAAGTGTTATTTATTGCGACATTAAATTGCTTTTTTTTTTAACGGTTAATGTAATCTGATATATTAAAAGTGCCCTAATTTATTCGAAATATGATATGCATATTATGTGTGTTATCGCAAGGCTGTTGCGATAACAAAAAATGGAAGATACGACTGCATTGTAATAATGTTTCTTTGTTCTTTCCACAGGACCTGCCAGCTAGCGAATTTGTTTAGCTTCGTACTCTGGAATTAATCTCGTACGTTTGAGAAGTGAAGGAGCTTAGGCTGTCAAGTGTAAGGCCCAAAATCTTATGGTTGTTGACAGTCGAAATTTTTACGCCCTCGACTGTGGTATTAACATCTTGTCTGTACTCTCTCGTCTCATATTTGTGCATATGGTCGCTATGTATTTAATAGGGGAAAGTGTTAGTCTCCTTACAGAGAAGAAGCGGGAAATATTTGTAGGATAGCTGTCTTCTTTCAAACACATGCCATCGATTCCATTATATGCTGTCGATATTGTACAATCATATGCGTATAAAGTGATGGACATTTCCTCTGGTGGTTGCGAGAGTTTCGAAATATAGAAGTTAAAGAGTAGCGGGAAGAGGACACCACCCTGTGGAACACCCTGTTTAATTCTTCTTACCGTAAAATTTGGTCCTCAGTACGGATGACTGCTGACCGCTCAGATAGTTCACTGCTACAGCCTTGGAGGGAGCGTACATTGTACAATTAGTTCTAGAAGCGTTGACTGTGTCAAAAGCTTTTGACATGTCCAGCGCTGCTAAGATCCTTCTCTAACATGGCGGTTTTTGACTTAAGCCACAAATTATGTGAGCTTTTATGACGCTAAGAGCTGTAGTGATTTATGTTTTTTTGTGGACTTATGTTTATTTATAATTTTTTTTGGGATGTAGAGCAGGTTCGCCTCCACGTGGTGCATCCTGGGTAACGCTAAATGACCTGCGGCCTTCACGGCCTTTATAACTCCTACGGATTTGACCTTTGTTCGACACGGACTTAGCTTGGACTTTTAGATGGATCGGTTTGAACCCTGGGCTGGTGGTCGTGGTATTCTGTCACCTAAGTATGTGGGGGTGACACCCTGCAGATATGGCTGATGGGCTAATGCCAAGGCCGCCTCCGTCCCGTTAAAACGGCCTCAGATTACGTTCCCCTCCTGTCATCATTAAGTTGGTGTGGTAGGTGTTTGTTGAGATGATTCCTTCTTTGCGCTGGTCGGCTGTGAACGCACTGCCTCATGAGGGCGTGCGTCAACCCTCGCCTTGGCCTCGTAACCGAGACAACCTTGGGACCATTTAAAGGCGACTACCTTTCCAGGAGACGGATAGCGGCTCTGAGTGTGGACCCAATCACAATGAATACTAACAACAATATAACCAAGGACGAGGGAGGAAGCGGGTCGAAACCGACCTCTTCAAAAGTGGACAGTTCCCTGGGGGAAAGGGGGGGGCATCCTCACCGATGGGGACGAAACCGTCTCCGCCTAAGGGTGACCGGCTTACCATCTCCAGTGGCGGTAACGCGGGGGGAGTGGGCAGGAATCTGCCGACTGACACCTTAGGCAGGGCAGAAGTGTGCGGCGGAATCGCCAGCACTAGCAGAGGAACCTCTGTTAAGTACATGGGGGGCGCGGGGTCCTCAGCGAAAGCTAAGGGTTCCGGGGGGAAACGCCTGACTACAGCTTAAAAGCTGAAGTCGGACCGTCGGCTGGCTACCAAGATTTTGGAGCGTTACGGTGGCAAGCAGGCTGACCAGAAATCTGATCAGCATGCTAGCACACTTGAGTGGGCCAAAAGGGTGCTAAGCGACGTCAATGACGGGAAAGTGGGGCCGAGCGAACCCCACACCTCGATGAAGCGACAGAGGTCGCAGGAGGGGGAATCCTCCCTCGGCAAGAAGCCTCGAGTCGGAGCGGCACCGATGTTTAGCGAAATCGCTAAACTCGCCAGCTCAATTGAGCTCGGGGTATACGATAGCAGCAGGGGAGATGGAGCCATCTCCCATGAAGAGTGGAAGCGGGTAGCGGCTGGGTCAGGGGAAGCCCTGGACCACCCCCTAGATGTGAAAGCGCCGGGTGGAATCTCGGATTACACAAACTTATAAGGTGTGCCGACGAACGGTCGGCATTCCTTTATAAGGAGGCGGTAGCCAGGGTGGAGGAAGTATGGAAGGGAGCAAGGCTCGAGGCGGTGGCCAAATCGGATCTTCCGATGCGACCTCGTGCTCGTGTCTGGCTTCCGGCCGAACCCTCTACCGAAATTGAAGAGATATTGCGGTACTGCAATCCATCTCTTCCCACCCAAGACTGGAAGGTGGTTAGGCTGGAGAGGACCGAGGAACCATATCGGCGAGCGCTGATACTCCTAAACAAGGAGTCCCTCGCTCCTCTCAGCATTGCAAAGGGGGCCATAAGCTATGGCTTCGAGAGGGTCGTCCTCAGGATTCTCCCAACTGAAGCCAGGACTGATGGCCCGTTGCTACCAGCTGAGGTGGAAGAGAGTGGGAGAGCGACCCACTCTAAAATGGACATCGACCTCATCCTCTCGGATACGGTGAGCACGGGGGGCGGATCGTCAGGCGATGATGGATCTGTCTTCAGTCTCGACCGCCTGTTCGAGGCTGCTGGGGTCGATAGTGCGGATGATGGTGCGGAACTCGCACTGCTGGAGAGGAGTTTGGAGGATGAGGATCCTCCAAATTAACCTCCAGCACTCAAAGGCGGCCTCCGCCGAGCTAGTGCTTCGTCTAGGCCGGGACGAAGCAGACATTGTCCATATCCAGGAACCGTGGCTGAGCAGAAACGGTATCTCTGGTCTAAGGACAAAGAGCCACAAGCTCCTGGCGGCAAACAGTTCAGGTAGAACCAGAGCGTGCTTGTTGATCAGAAACGAACTTAACATTTTTCTTTTACATAATTTCAGTAACGAGGATGTCGTCGCTGCTAGACTGGAGGACAGCGCTGGAGAACTCTGGCTTGCCTCAGCCTACATGCCGCACGACGACGAGGTGAAGCCACCTCCGTACCTCCTGAGGAGAGCTCTGGCAGAGGCCAGGCGCAAAGGGGCCGGAGTCTTAATAGGCTCGGATGCTAACTCAAGGCACACCGTCTGGGGGAGCTCGGACATTAACGAAAGAGGTGAGTTACTTTTTGATTTTATTTGTAGTGTAGATCTTTCTTTATGTAATAGGGGGAACAGCCCTACCTTTGTGACTGCTAGCAGGGCGGAAGTCCTTGACGTTACGCTAGCCTCTAGGGAAATCGCTCCCTTGATTTCGGAATGGAGGGTTCTAGACGACCATTCATTCTCGGATCATAAATATATTGGGTTCAGCTTAAAAGCCTCACGCCCGGAGCTCAAAACCTATAGAAATTTTAGGAATACCAACTGGGTCCTATCGGCGGATGCGGTCGATGAGCTCGTCGAGATTTTCAGCTCTGTCTAAAAAATGCAGATAGTAGTTGGACAACGAGTAGCGAGGAGTCGTTGAAACTACTCCTGGATGCTCATTTCCCACTAAATCACTCTGCTGAAGAGGTGCCACTGGGGGAGCTGCAGGAGGGCTGTACAGTCTTCCCGGACCTTCTGGACGATCGTCACCTTACTTGGGCGTTGAAATCCTTCAAACCCTTTAAGTCCCCGGGGCCCGATGGCATTATTCCAGCGCAATTACAGCGTACGATTAAGATGTCATTGAGCTGGCTGGCCCCCATCTACGCGAACTGTGTCAGATTAGGCCATGTCCCGAAAGTCTGGAGACAGGTTAAGGTTACTTTCATTCCGAAGGCCGGCAAAAGCTCTCACGTCGGTGCAACAGATTTCAGACCCATCAGCCTATCTTCGTTTCTGTTGAAAACATTAGAGAGGCTTATGGATCTGTACATTAGGAGCAGAATACCGAGGGGTAAACTGTTACGGGTGCAACATGCATATATCAAAGGCAGATCGGTCGACACTGCTTTGCATGATGTAGTGTCATGGCTGGAGATAGCTCTCAAGCACAAGGAATTTGCTGTGGGCACCTTCCTTGACATCGAGGGGGCCTTCAACAATGTGCGACCAGAGGCAGTGGTTAAAGCCCTCGAAAAGTTTGAGGTGGAATCTAACCTCAAGCACCTTATTTTTAGTCTTCTTTGCGAAAGAACTGTCGCAGCGGAGTGGGGTGGTGCCAAGACTACCAGAAAAGTGAATAGGGGAACTCCGCAAGGGGGAGTACTCTCCCCACTGCTCTGGATAATGGTGGTTAACGACCTACTTATAGAACTCGAGACGCAAGGCTGTCGGGTGACAGCATACGGTGATGATGTGGTTCTTATGGTTAAGGGAAAGTTCCTGAATACCGTCTACGAGCTCACCGAGGGGTACCTGAACGTGGTATCTAGCTGGGCGAATAGAAGCGGCCTAGCCGTCAACCCAAGTAAAACCGAAATGGTTCTATTTACCAGGAGGTATAAGATACCAAATGTGCCTCTCCCCTCCTTCGGGGGTTCACTTCTTCAACCTACTGAGAAAGTGAAATACCTAGGGCTCATCCTCGATAGAAAACTTTCCTGGAGGCCAAATATTGAGGAGAGAGTTGAGAAGGCTTCGGTCGCCTTATACTGCTGCAAAGGCCTTATACTACGTGCAATAAAAGCTAGTTAAGGAGTGTCTGTCCTCTTTAGAGATAGCGTCTGGCTATTTCAACATCAGGCTCGTCTGGGTGCCTGGTCACAGCGGAATCGCTGGAAACTGCAAAGCCGATGAGCTAGCCAGGGGGGGCACCTTTGCCCCGCTCACATCGGAACGGGATCGGGTTGGATCTCCGTTAGCGTCTTGCGCTCTAACGTTGGATAGCGAGGTCCGCGTGCACTCAACAGACGCTGGTCGTCGACTAGTTCCTGTGTGACCGCGAGATCCTTCTGGCCAAGAGTGGATCGCAGGAGGTCGGGGGAACTTCTCGCCCTGGACACTGTCCAATGGGCACTCATGCCGTACGGCGGTGATGTATTACCCGATGCTAGTTGCCAAAGTTGCATGGAGGAGGGCGAGGTGGAATCATCCCGGCACTTTCTCCTCCAATGTCCGGCTTTCGCTAGGCTGCGATTGAAATATCTCGGCAATCACACGTTTGGCGGACCCGAATACTTATCCGAAATGGATATTGGCCGTCTTAACAAGTTTGTAGTCAGCACAATGCGTCTCGTCGACTTGGAAGGGTCTTTTGATCCAGATTATAGGAGTTTGTAGGTATCACAACGGACCGGCGTCTTAAGCTGTCCAAATGGGATCCCTTCTGGGATCGACCTCCGAACCTAACCTAACCTAACCTATGGATACACCAAAGGTGGGTGTAAATCTTCCAAAGGCATTGATGGCCCATACATCAATTATGCCTCTTCCTCTCAGACCTGTGTTTCCCTACGGAACTACGGTTAGGCTTTCCTTCGCTGGGCAGGTATTACATACGATTATACAATTTTCGCAGTGCATGCAATAAATGGTTTCAACGTGCTTGTATTTATAAACATATGCTTTGAAGCAGCCATGACTGGATAAAAACTGTGTAAGGAAATAGTTCACCTCGCCATGTTCACGCGTAATCGACTCTTTAATATTGGTTATCAAGGAGTGGGTCCACCTTCCCTTACTTGAGTTATTTCACCTTTTCTTTCATTGAACGAGGCACTTTTCGCCGATTTTTTCAAGTTCTTGAGCATGCTAGTTAGATGTTTGAACGTGTCGGATATTACGAACTAGTGAGCAATGCACTGCGGCTATGTCTATGGAAAGTCTGCCCAAGATAACACATATTGCATCATCTGATACAGTTCTAAGCGCACAACATGTTCATAGTGATGCTAATATGTGTGCTGAAACTACTCCTATCATATAAGAACAATATTTGGTAGTTGGTAGCCAGATTGGCGCCCCATATATAATGATTGAGTTACTGTCACATTTCAGTACCCGACACAGATCGCGCCGCTTTGATATGGACGGAGTTTAAATGCCGCTTAAATGTCCAGGATGCTTCGCAAGTATTTGAGATGAGGTCTCGATTTTATGGTGTGCCAATCAATGTTGAGCTCAATGGTCTCAACTTTCTTACGACTACTCATTAACACCACTTTGGTTTTGTGCGTTGCTAGGTCTACGCCGACGTCCAATTTTTCACATGCCTTATGGCTTCATTACAACCGCTATATCGCCCGCGTATCCTATTATTTTTACTGTGTCCGGCACCGCAACTCTTAGGACTCCGTCGTACATAATGTTCCACTGGACAGACTGAGTTTCTAGAACCTTCCCAGTCGTATCGAGAATGGAGTGAGGGTGATTAGAATAGAGATGGGCACCGCAACCTATGGTCAGATACGATGAGAGTTCTTCTGGAGGTTTGTCACCCTCAAACAACTTGTATACGCTTGAGGAAAAAATTCAAGTTTTCTTTTTATGACGTGCTTGATAACGAAGTTGGGTGTTCTGTTCAGGCCAGGTGCTTTTGCGATCTTTATTCTTGCCACCACATGTTTCAGTTTTTCATGGGAAACTTCCGGGATTTCCTCCATATTTATTTAAAAAACTGGCATTCGTATGGGTTCTCATTTTGAAAATAGAACACGAACTACCTCATGGAACATGATAGGATATATAGGGGGACTTCCTAATCTTCCCAGTCTCTCCATCACTATCAGATAAGCTTTTGCCGAAGAGTAATTTTCTACTTGTGAAGGGAGCAGGTTAAAAGCGTTTTTCTTACTGTTGGTTATCGTTTTATGTAGTTATTTTCACTTTTTCAAAAAGTTGGCAGGGAGTTTCTCAAAGTCGCGTCTTCCTCTAGCCCGTTGATGCCTACACAGAAACCTCAAGCATTCAGTTCTTAGATGAGCGATTACTTCGGATCACCAGTACAAGGGTGCTTGGTTTATCCCGTTCTTCTATCGTGGCATTGCGGCATTGCAGACCATTGTAAGTGATTTCGATATGTACCTCGTTTAGTTCTCTCCATCATCTTCTGTGTTTTCATTGATTTGGGTAATGCACAGTGGTTTCGCCCTTAAGTCCAAAATAAAAAAAAAAATGTTGAAAAAATACAGAAAAAGTAAACAAATTGTCTCTTAAATGTCCAAACTTCTAAATGGCAAACCGGGGTTTTCTGAAAATCTAACAGGACCTTCTATGCACTTTCTTTTATAGCATTGAAGTTGTGATCACTTATTAAATTGTATAGAGCAGGTGCACGTAGCGGGAATATTTCACAACAAAAGTGAAGTTCGAAGTGGTCCGGCGACTTATTACGTTTATGAATTCAAATTATTTTTAATGGATTTTGCAGTTAAAGGTATTTATTTTATGTTACAAAATTAACAAAAACTAATTTGTATTGTAGTTATTCTTAAATCGCTACTTTAATTTACCCTGTATTTATGCATTTTATGTACGTCTTTATTATGTTTACATAAAGTTTTAGTTATGTTATGTTAAATGTTTTAAGGTAATAAAAAAGTAAATTTTAGCTGCCTAAATTTGTCTATATGCATATAATCTGCAATACCTATACTAATGTACAATAATTTTTTTATTATTATCAATATTGTTTTTTTTGGTAAAACTGGAGAAAGTGCTCACAGTCTCAACTTTGTTGCAAGCCATATCTTCGGGTTACAATATTATTTCAGCAAAATTTGGGGACTATGTTCTTGAAACCGCAAAGTTGCAAAGTAAGATTGGTTTTATTTCCTTGCACCGGTTCATACAATTTTACTTCATGGTTCTGAAATTATAAAACATTCCATGGAGAGCTTTCTGAAGAAGCTTCAGAGGCAAGAATTTAAAATATTAAACGGGTCCGATTACAACGTCCACGAAAAAATTTCTCGCGTCGCTTCAAATAGATGTAATGAACAGATAATATATAACTTTTGTTTATTTATTTTTATTTTTCTGTGACCACAACATTTTTGAGTACCACCAATCAATGTGAATGTTCTTGAAAGTGTGTATTTTACGTACTGTGAAACTATCGATGAACTTACAAAGGTGAGGTCGATATAGAATGACGCCTTGCCTTTAATAAATGTTGGTTTGCGTCCGTTATTAAGAAGTACTAAACCGAAATTTGCGAATGATGATATTAGGGCTGCACTCTTCGCATTAGTAAATGTACTACCCCATTCGACCGTCCATGTATTAAAATCGCCAAATATCACTAGTGGCACCTTTCTACTTACGCGCGTTGTAAGCTTGAAGAGCTTGTTCTGAAATGGTGTAAGAGATAGCAATTAAAGAAATGTATGCCATTTATTTTTGCATATATAAAGCCATTATATTGACTTTTGGGACTTTTTCAAATGGCAGATAGATTCATATCGCGAATTGTGAGGTTTTGTCTACAATCCAGTTACTGTTACTACTTTGGGGTTTGTACTGTTCGCAGAGTAGTAGTACGTTTGTGCAGAGGTCTGATGCAGTTTTTGTCAGTAGCGCTTGGGCTGCTGAACAGTGGTTCAGGGTTAATTGTCGGATGCCTATTTCCGCCTTGTGGGCATAGCACACACTGAGGTTATTTATTACAACCTTTTGCCGTTTTTCTGCAGTAAAATCTCTAGTATTTTGGCAGTTACTTTCTATACTGTGTTCATCAGGCAATTTCTCGTTTATTGCTTTGCAAACTTCTTTGGCGGACGATGTCTCATCCAAATCTCTGATTTCTAGCGTGACTGCCTGTCCTGGGACTCTGACTACTGCCATATCTTTTAGGACCTCTAATGTGCGCTCTCTAAGTTTATGGGATGGCTCCTTCGGTTTAGCTTCCAGTTCAAGCAGAAGTTCACCTTGCACTGTACTCCTTGTCTTACTCAGACTGTTGTCAAGATCCTGCAGTCTAGGGTACGATTTAATTTTTTTAACATATCTGCATAAGATGCATTTTTGTTTTTGAAACCAAAGTTTCTGAGCGCTTTGCCTTCCATTTTGGCTCTCTTGGCTGCGGTTTTTTGGGTTCTACTTTAATTTTTTGGTCTTATTTTGTTGCTGAGGAATACTCATTCAAGTTGCTTAACTTCAGGTAGAATGATTATTTTATTTTTGCAGGTTGTTCTTTGGTTAGGCGTATGTGCTATTGGCGGATTTTCAACATTGAATTGCCTCTTACTGTTCGAGGTTTCTTTGGCATTTTCGAGTTTTCTGTTGTCCTGTATTGCAGTCATAAATCATGGTGAGGTTTGTGACTTGTTTTCCCCAACTTACATTCCTTTGGTTTGGCTCGTTCAGAGACAGCTAGCTCGTATAGCGCTATTATCCGTTCCATGCTATCTCTCATGGCTTGGTGAATAAATCGTCTTTTCCTTTCAAGTTGGTAGAAAGCTGATATATTTCTTCCAATAACATCACTTCTGACCAAACGAGTGTCATTCTAGAGCTTATCTTTCTCAACACTTGATGGTATACTGTTTTCGGGACTGGTAGATAGTGGAGGCGTTCTTATTATTGTTTAGCTTCTCCTAAAAGCCATGCGCTCATTTTCGTTCTCAAGTTCGTTTAGTGGTACCCTTATTGGTGCCTACGTTCAGTGCCAGATAGCGTTAATTTGGAGCATGCTCAACCGAAAATTGCAGCTTCAACTCAATGGCGGCAAGCATAAAACGTACATTAAAGTCTTGCCTGTATTTTATTGGGGACGGCGGGCATCCGTAGCATTAACTGGCAAGCTATTTCAGCAATTTTTCACTGCGCTTACTGAGGTTGCCGATTGCTACGTCTGTCAACGCCAAATCTTTCAGTTCCAATTAAATCGTTTCCAGTAGGGTCTCACCTGAGTCTTTCTGGGGTCGGACTCTGACGGCCTTTTAAACAAGCATTTGCTATTTGTGTCGCGGTTTAGAACTTAATATTAGCGAGTCGCGTTGTGTAATATTAGCAGTCGCACCTAACTTGGAACAGACGCTGACCAGGAAGTCGCTCATTTGTGGGTTCGTCGCGCCTGGATTTTCGTATTACTCATCATGCTCATGTATGATGAGGGGGGAACTTCAACGAAGCGGTGTCTATTCGACACAGCTACAGAAGCTACAGCGGATTTGCTTGCTTTTATATCGCATCTTCCACACCTGTTGTTTATCGTCGGAGTTTGCTTATTCGTTTAGACTTATTACTACGGGTCGTCCGGCTATCCGCAACCGTGTCCTGTGCACTTGATGGTCTAATAGACTCAGGTTGTGAAAGGAGAAATGAGATTTTCCCACGTTTCCGTAGAGAGAACACTTTTCCGACTTTCCTCACATCGGATATATAAAGTGTGGTCATTGACAAGTTGGGAGTCTTGGTTAGGTTTGGGTCAATGGGCTTAGACGATTTCGCCTTGCTGATGACTCTGAACCTCTTTATCAGAAAAAGTAAGTGACGCGCAGTCTTTTGACATTTTGCGTAGCCGTCGGGTAACACATCCTTTGACTTCCTCGGTTGAAAGTTGCAGTGTGAACTGCCGGCTAAAATAGCATGCACACTTTTTCGGGTCCGAGGAGGCATGATCATCGAATAGAATTTCAACCCTATCGTCATGTCTCTTCGGATTGGACAAATCCTTGATAGTAGACCAGAGCTTACTCACACCGGTGAGGAGGTTGCCGGACTTCAAGTGCTCTTCCCACTTAGTGCGCTTGTGTTGATTTACTAATTGCCGAATCACAAAATTCGAATCCATTATGCGGCACTCTCAGGGTTCGGTATGGCGTAAGGTGTCACTCTCTTTTGCTAGAACAGAAACTTTGACTTGGAAATGGGTAGTGCGATGAAGTCGTTCTTGGTAAATTCTGTGAAGCCGACCCAGTTGGCTTTGTTGAAGCTTCGTTAGCTGTTGTCCACAAAAATAATGTCGGTGGGTTTCTCGAGATAAATATGACCAGATGATCTGATTCGAAAGTTAGCATAGGTAGCCACGTTTGGTAATATCAGGCGAGTTATTATAGGTGCCCATAATTCTGGTGGGGCAGATCATCTATGTGTTCCGCCAGTTCCAACCCTTATGCGAAGTAACGTACTTATCTTTGGGTGATATCCTGTTGGGCAACTAAAAAACTGGGGGGGAAGAATATATTGTATATTTCGAGCTCGGCATCGCTTGACTAGGGTGCTATGTCCATTCATTCAAAGGCTGCGAGCCCTCAGATTAATTAGCCAAGTTCTGAAATGTATAAAACAACTCAATAACAAAGTTAAGGGATCACTATCATCCTAATAATTTGAAATGAAGTTCTCAAACCAGGGCCAATCATTCTACACTCGCAAGATTCCTCCAACTTCACAGCGCTAATCCCAGGGCATGTTTTGAAAGAATGAATGCCCGAATTTATCCATTTTTGGCATAAAGTTACATTGTCATTAGCAAAACACGCTCTTTCGTTTACTCTAAGCTAACTTATATATGGCCGATATATGTATGCAGTATAAAGTCAGCCGGAAGTATGAGGGCTTAGAGAAGTATAGACCCGATTCACTCAATTTTTGGCATACAGATATAATATTATCTGGAAAAGATTTTCTTTGAGCTCCAGTTAAATGGACCCTGGGGTCCACACTTTCGGTACCTTTTGACCATTTTTAGACTTGAGATGGCATACCTTGAAATTACTTTTCTTTACAACATTTTTTTCAATAGTGCTTGATTTGAATACTAGAAAGTCAAAAAATCAGATGAAACTTAAATTTGTGTTAAATGTTTAGGGAAGTAGACGTGGTTGCAATCCGATTTCGCCCATCTTTGCATTGCAACGTAAGCATACCAAGATAATGTTGTGTGCGAACTGTGGTTAAAATCAGTGCAGTTATCCTTGAGATATGGGTTTTACCTAAAAGTAGGAGGTTTTACGCTCATCAATTTTAGTATTGGTTGCGATTAAACTAAATTATGCCATTCTACGTATAAAATATAAAGTCTTTGACTTGTATATTTAATGAGTTATCGCACTGTTAATAGTTAGCAGTCTTTGTATCTTATTATTGAGTTTGGTTATGGTTGTTTGGTTTTCGATTAATAGCAGTTTGTGGGCATGGCAATGATCCGCTTACGCTCATCTACAATGCAAACCGTCTTACGGTATCGAGAAATATCTGTACCAAGTTTCATTAAGATATGTCAGCTTTTACCCAAGTTACAGCTTGCGAAGACGGACGGACAGACAGTCACCCGAATTTTAACTCGTCTTTTCACTCTGATCATTTATATATACATATATGTATAACCCAATGTATATCCAACTCCATTAGTTTTGGGTAATACAAACAACAGTTAGGTACACAAAACTATTATACTTTGTAGCAACATGTGGCAAGAGGATAAAAATGTTGTGACGAACACGGATGTTAGAACAAAATCGAATCGATGAAAAATTACCAGAACCATTTAGGGAGCGAACTCAGAGTTGCCAGAATGTCCTAGAGGCAAAGTTTTGTTGAAGATCTCCTATATAAGGGCTACTAGATTGTCAGCACACATAGTTCTATTTATAGAGTTGTGGTGTAAAGAGCAACATGTAAGTAAGATGTTGTAAATTCGGATAATTAGTAGTAAAGCGTTAAGTTATTTCAATTAGAAATAAATATAAGTATATAGCCATTAAATTGGGACATTTATTTAACAATCCAGTGATTGAACTCAGGAGTGAGTTACATTGTAGACGATTTATCGAGAAATTCATTACAATATAATATTTGTATCGAAGTCGTGAAAACAACGAATAAATACATAAAATAAAGTTTCTCTAGCATTGATTCGAAATACGAAAAATGCAGGTAAAACTAAAATTGATTCCTAGGTATGTACATAACATATATGGGTACATGTAGATATACAACTACTCCACCACCATACAAGTATATGCCGCGCCCTCGGCTACTCTAACATTTACAGTATATATGTGCAATACTAAGTAAAATATTCGGCTAGGGAGCATGGGATAGTTATATGAGCAAACCAGCAGTATATACGAGTATAAACACCACTCGACCCAGCAAAAACTGCCACACCAGGATCTTACCACACACGATGACACCGCTAGGCTCAAAAAGATAATACCACACATGATGACACTCCATACCCCCAGCTAACGATCAAACGAATGTGAATATGGACTCTGACCCAGTTTGATTCACATGTCGTTTCGTTAACCATCGGATCCGTTTAGCTACGATTATTATTTTTATTTATCTAAGTTTTACATTAATAGCTTTATTGTAAAAATAAATAATCATTTAATTCGTATCCGAGTCAATCGCATTTTTACTGACATAAAATATTTAACGCGAGTGTAAGTTAAATTCAGAGGTGAGTGCTTCCTACTAAATTGGTCCCGCAGTATTCACCGATCCTCTGGTTGACGTTTTTCACATCAGCTCTATATAAACAATTTAGTCTCTCCGAACGACTATAAATTTTTTCAGCCCCTTTTTGCTTGAAAATATGTTCTTGAGTAATGAGAAAAGTTGATGCAGTCAATCTAGATCTTCTCCTAGCCCCAATAAGCGATATATTGATTTCCATCTATTTTAACTTCCCATCTGACTATTAATCCTTTATATTGGTCATAATGTATTACATGAAATTAAGAGGATATCGTAACTATAATATAGTGTAGTGTAGTGCATATAAAGTAGCTTTATCTATAAGATATCCATATCCCTTCTATAATGACTTTATACCTGTATTATTTGGTTGGCTTTTTCCTGCCATTTCAGGACAAAAAATTTTTAAAATCGGTCCATAACTGTTTAAGCCCCCAAATTCCGAATACATGGACCCCATTACGTATTTCTAGTTTTTACTTAAAATATATATATTATTAAAATTCGGAAAAAATATCTTTTTTGGTAATAATATGCCTATGTGTCAAAATTGGTTACGGTGGCACCAATACTTTCCTTAGCCCTCATGTATCTAATATAAAGATTTTCGAATTTAAAGTTGACTTTATACCGCACATATCCGTCAATAAGTAGGTTATTTTATTGAAATTCGGAGAGAATATCTTTCCAATAATAGTGTATCTTAATGCCTAAAATAGATTAAAAAAAAAACTAAAAAAAACCTTATGTATAGGTCAATATGTGGAGGTAGCTTAATAAAACTCAGAGAGTATTTTTTCCTGGTAATGATATACTTGTATCGTAATGCCAATAATGGATAAAATTGGGCCAATACTATATCTACTTCCTGTACACCTATTATAGGAATTTTCAACTTCGGTTTGGTTTTATACCTTAAATATCGGTGCATATGTGAGGTAACAATCCCGATAATGGGCGAGCTATTGTCGCGTAGCCTTTGATGAAGCGTCTAAAATACGAAGTCAGTCCCAATTATCGCTGCTATGACTTGGGGTCATGAGGTAATGGGAACTTCTTTACAGCTAATATTTTGGTATCTGACGGCATAATAGTACCCTTTTCTACAACGTAACCTAAAAATCGACCGCCCCTAAGGAATTGGTACTTTCTCCATTTTATCAATAAGTTATATTTAGCAACCCGCTGAAACACGTTCCATCCTGTCTCAAATCTCTCAAAACTGCTAAAATGAATTTAGAAAAAACTACTAGCGTGTTCGATATTCCTATGGGTCACGAAAGAAGTGCATTTTCTCGAATCTTCTTCCACTGGAACATGAAAGAACCCATTTTTAAAGTCGAGTGTTGTGAATAAAATTTTCATTTCTATTGGTTACTTGAATTTCTGGTTCGGATTATAACTTTCTACTGGATTAACTATTGACTCCCTGTGCCCACTTTTTAAGAGCGATAATCCGCATTCCATACCTTGGCTACTCTTGTTATCGCGCTTTTCCACAAACCTTACTGTTTCCTCTATTGCTTGTGTGCCCAAAATATTTGCCTGATACAAATTAGTTTTTCCTCCAGTTTTTCAGGAATCCCTTCTATTATATACGATCAGACTCTGGTCATCGAGGTTGATCGAGCTACTAATTTCCATCAATTGGTATAAATACTCGCGGTGGTCAATTTCCGATGTTAAGGGTGTTTTTTTTACAGGTATAGAACTTTAAATTGTAATAAAACAACGATGGATTATTCGATTGACATGACTTTTATAATATTATATAATATGCCACCCTGATAGCACTCACCAAAGACATTTTATTATCTTCTTTTTTTATTAACAAACACGTCTTTTAAATTTGAAATTTAAATTCAATTTTTTTATTTTTAATGATCGAGTTCATAACTTTTTTTTTGATAAAAGTTAATAAGACGATTTTAAAATCAAAAGGACTTGACGGTTGGTAGCGGAGATGGCGATTTCACCATGACGTTGCGCAAAGAGGGCTTGTGGTCGCTCGTCTTCCCCTTTTTACCTGCTGTTGTTGTTGTTGTAACGATTACCTAGTCCCCGTTTGGGTGATAAATTCCAGATTCGTTGTCGTCGAGGTCATCTAACGGGAGTCCCAGGAAACGAGCTGTTTCGACGGGGTCGGACCATAGGGAGAAGGGTGTTAGATAAGTGGGGTTTGTTGGACATGCAAAGAGGTGGTTAGTGTCATGCGGAGACTCATTGCACGCAGGACATGCGTTTGGTATGTCGGGGTCTATTCTGGATAAGTAGGAGTTTAACCTGCTACAGTATCCAGAACGAAGTTGCGCCAGGGTCACTCTGGTTTCGCGAGGCAACTCGAGCTCTACATCTGCTATGGGTGGTGGTTTGACTCGTAATACGCCATTCACTGAGAGGGAGTTGGTGAAGGTGTTGATGGCTCCACTGTGAATGGCGGTCAGAGCCTGTCTGAAGTTCGCTGCGTCCGAAGTCCAGTCGGCGTACTGTCTAATGCCGTCGACGTAATCAAGGAAAGACCTCTTGATGTTCCTAGGAGGCGGCTCCGCTACAAGCAGGCGACTACAGGGGTGGTTTCTACAAAAACACCCCAGCAGAAACTGCTTGGAGAGGAGCTCGTTATGTTCCTTAACCGGAAGCATACGGGGCTCACTGTGTAGGTGTTCGGGAGGCATCCCGTGACAGTCCGGAGTGCAGTGTTCTGACAGGTCTAAAGCTTCTTCGTCCGCGTGGCACTGCATCCAGGCGACCATATTGGGGCTGCATAATTTAGGACCGGCCGGCCGATTGCCTTGTATGTTGCCAGCAACGTTTCTTTGTCTTTTCCCCAAGAGCTGCCGGCAAGCAATTTGAGGATTTTGTTGCGGCTCTGTACTTTGGCAGTTATCGCGGTCGTGTGAGGAGTGAAGGAGCAAAGACTGTCTAGTGTAACGCCTAAGATTTTAGGGTTGTTTACCGTCGGAATTTTGGTCCAATCGACGGAACTGTTTAGATCCAGTCTGAACTCCTTCGTCCAGTTTGTAAATATGGTCGCTGTGGATTTAGTGGGGGACAGACTCCTTGCAGAAAAGAAGCGAGAAAGATCAGAGAGATAGCTGTTTACTGTCGAGCACATGCCATCGATTCCATTGCCCGACGTCCCTCCGGTGGTTGAGGGAGTTTCGAGATGTAGAAATTAAACAGTAAAGGGGAGAGGACACCACTCTGCGGAACCAACTGTTTAATTCTTCTCAGTTTGGAGTTTTGACCTCGAAATAGTACGGATGATTGCCGACCGCTCAGGTAGTTCATGGTCCACTGTTTCAGCTCTGAAGGGAGCGTAGATTGTTCGATGTCCTCGAGTAGCGTTGTGTGGTTGACTGTGTCGATCAACACCACAGTGCAACAACCGCCCATGCGGATAGTACAGCTGCAACAACCACCACCTACACGCACCCCACTCACCCCTAGGATCACGACCGGACACCCGCAACAAACGCGACTCCTACAATTCAACTGCAACGGACTCCAGAGCAAGATCGAAGAGATAGTTGCATTCATGAGCCGGGAGCGCCTTAGGATAGCTGCGGATAAGGATCGCGAGCGAGATAATGGTGGAGGCCTAGCCTTCATATTGCACAACACCGTGCAATATCATCTAATCGACGCAGGAACGCTACCCTTGAATGACAGGGTATAGCTGTCCGGTCAGGCGATGTCGAGCTCGAAATTTTTAAATATACATCCCCCCAGTTACATGTTGCCCAACAGGATATCACCCGAACATAGATGCGCTACTTCGTGGTGAAAACCGTTTGGTGCTAGGCGACTTTAACACGTATCACGATCTTTGGCATTCCTGTCTGTCAAACGATCATAGGGGGATGGAGCTGGCGGAACAGATTGACGATTAGACATTCTGCACAATGAATGACGAAGCCCCCACCCGAATTATGGGTACCTGTAATATCTCACCACATATTACCATCGCTAGCGGTGGTCTGATAAATAGTATAACCTGGCGACTTATGCTAACTCTCGCATCAGACCATCTGCCCATAATTATCTCGATCGAAAAACCTCCTGACTTTATTTCTGTGGACAACCGCACTTTTGTTAACTTTAACAAAGCTAACTGGGCCGGCTTCACAGAATTTTCCGAGAGCACCTTCACCGCACTACCCATTCCTACGGACGTCATCGTTGGTGAGCGTCAATTCCGCAAGGTGATCGCCGCTGCTACTGCTCGCTTCATACCGATACCTTACGCCATGCCGATCCCTGTGATCCCCGAATAAGGGATCTCAATTTGGAGATTCGGCAAATGGTAAACCATCATAAGCGGACAAAATGGATACAGGACCTGAAGCCCTGCAACCTCTCCACCGGTGTGAGTAAGCTTTGGGCTACAGTCAAGGCCTTGTCAAATTCGAGGAGACATGACGATCGGGTTGAAATTCAATTCGATGGCCATGCTTCCTCGGAGCCGAAGAAGTGCGCGAGCTATTTTAGCCGGCAGTTTGCACTGCACCCTTCGACTGACAAGGCCAAACGATATGTTACCCGGCGGCTGCGCAAAATGCCAAAAAACCGCGCGCCACTTACTTTCACCGATGGGAGGTTCAGAGTGCTATCACAAAGGCCAAATCGTCAAAATCCATTGGCCCTGACGAAATAAGCATGCTGATGCTAAACCATCTAGGCTCGACGGGAGTAAAATATCTCACCAAGGTCATTAATTTGTCGATGGTCACTCTTCAAATACCCGACGTGTGGAAAGTCAGAAGAGTGGTCCCACCACTGAAACCTGGGAAACCCGCCAACAAAGGGAGTCTTATCGCCCGATAACTCTCCTTTCCCCAGTAGTGAAGACACTTGAAACCTTGTTACTCGCGACGTTCACTCACCACCTCAGCCTAGCAGAACATCAGCATGGCTTCCGGAAAGTGCACAGCACCACCACAGCACTTAGCGTCATAAACGCCCAGATAATTCATGGCCTAAACCAGAAGCCACCATGCAAGAGGACGATCCTCGTAGCGTTGAACTTGTCGAAAGCCCCTTTTTACCTCCTTCGGTGTGGTGTGTAGTGTGTCTTCATATGTGGTGTGATCGTGGTGGTAGGGTTGGTGTGGAATGTGTGTGGGATGATGTGTTGAGTTACTCATTTAACCATCCCGGCCCACCTAGGCAAATATTTAGCCTAGCAAATTCTGTAGTTGTTGCAGCGTTGCTACAACACTGCTGAGGCCAGTGGAGCGGCGGGATGATGATATGGGCCGTCGGCGCCGTACGGGTGTTTCGTTCATAACATACCTTAGACGGTACTGTGGAGCGGTAGCTGAGCGTTGATGTTGTATCGGGCGGCGGCCACTTGATAGCGCCGCGACTGCGTGGTGTGGGTGGTCGGTGAACGTCGCGCCTGGAGGTGCGATGAAGGAATGTATGATGTAGTCTTCCGCACAATTGACACGAACACTCCGACTCACACTCTTGCGTCGTATGGCTGAGACTTAGACAATTGAGGCCGTTAGTGGCCGTGAATTGAGAACGGCTTCAATACGAATTAGTAATGTTGTAAATTCTTCATAATTAAATTTGTAGTTTCCAGCTACTTTTTTAAAGTGGGACTTGAAGCTTTTTACAGCTCATTCCCATAAACCACCGCTTCGGGGGATAAGTTGCCAATTAATGGCTTGGGGCGCGTACTTTTGTACAATCTCAAGTGAAACTTGTTTGATAAAGTCCACAAACTGTTTTTCGGTGGCTCTTTGAGCGCCGATAAAGGTTTTACCATTGTCGCTCATTATCTTCGTCCGACGAAGCGAGCAAATGCCGCAAGGAAAGCCTCCTTTGTCAGATTAGTACAAAGATCAAGGTGTACTGCTTTTGTAGTAAAACAGACAAAGACAGCCACATAGCCTTTCATCTGAGTGGGAGACCTTAACATGGACGCCTTTTTTTGAAAGGCCCAGCAAAATCGACACCTGTGATGGAAAAAAGCAGTGCAAAGTTGCAGCGTTCTGGGGGAAGTGCTGCCATAATCTGTGTTGCATCTTCTGCTTATGCTTGGCGCAGATTTTGCACAAGAAAATTCACCTCTTCATTTGGGGCTTAAGTCGGGGAATCTAAAACTCCTGGCAGACCATATGTTGCATGAGGCGATGTTCAGAATGAAGCATCAATATGTGGACATAACTGAGGAGTAGTGTGGCAAGTTGAGGCTTCTCTGGTATATTTATGGGATGGCGTTCGTTAAACGTTAGGCTTGAATTGGCAAGCCGACCATTCTGGTGTCTATGAATGGATTTGGTACTAAGAATGAGCTCTTTTTATCAATCGGCTTCGATACCCTTAGTAATGATATTTCTCGGCTGAAGTAACGCGCTTGAGTATATGCGATAAGAGCGAGCTTTGCTTTTTGTAAGTCTAGGTGCGTCACTGTATCGAATTAAGAATATAATGAGGTTACTTCCTTAAGTTTAATTTTGAGTCACTACATGAACTTGAGTATGTAAGCGATTACCCTGAGTGCTCGGGGGTACGAGGAAAATCGCTCGAGGATGTCATTATTCTGCAATGTCGTGTGAAAGGAGTCGATTTTTCAACTTTCTGGATCAATATGTTACGCATAGCCGATTGTGGCCAAGAATCGGGAGATTCTATCAACCATTGGGGGCCATTCCACCAGAGGGTGGTGGTTGCAAGGTGCAGGGGTTTGCTTCCTCTTGTTCCTAGATCACCTGGTTTATCAACACTGGCTACGTGTCGCCAGGTGGCTGATCCTATTAGGTCAAGTATTTGAGACATTCGATTAGAAATATACATCTTCCATGCATGTGGTCGTTTTTCTAACCAGGCTAGTACAATTTCAGAATCGGACCACAGATACAATTTGTATTTTGCCAGGTTTAAATGCATTCGCACCATGGATACATCCATACAGTTCAAGTCGTGGTAGACTTATTGTTTTTAAGGGAGCCACTTTTGCCTTTGCTACTGATAAGTGACTTGTGGTCGCAGTGTCGCTTTGTGTGCGAACGTATAAAGTGGCGCAATATGCCTTTTCAGAGGCGTCACAAAAGCCGTGTAGTTCGATTTTGTGCTCTGGGCCATAATTTACCCATCGTGGGATTTGTATCTGTGAGTTATCGTTAAGACTGTTCGCAACACTGGGACTGGCGGATAATGCAGCTATTGAATCTGTAGTGTATGAAAACTGGTCATATATCGCATTCCATTGGCTCCTCAGAGTTTTTGTTGTACTTTCCTTTTCGAATTTTTGGAAATTAGTATCTAACAAATTTTCATGTGGTATATTTTTTAAAATATAAGGGCGGTTCGCCGTTATTTTTTTCAACGGAAACCCTGCGGTTTTGAAAGCTTTTACCACTTGTGATAGTGACTCGTATGCTTGTGGAAGACTGTGACTTCCAGACAAGATATCGTCTACATACGTTTGTGTTTTTAACACCTGGGTTGCTAAAGGAAATTCTGACTTGGTGTTTTTTGCGAATTCGTGCAGTGTTTGAATGGCTAGATATGGAGCACAATTGACGTTAAAGGTAAATGTTTTTAATTTATAGTCGCGTGGGGGACTATTAGGAGATTTTCGGAAAATAATTCGCTGAAAATCCCGATCGTCTTTATGTACGACTATTTGTCTCTACATTTTTTCGACGTCTCCATTGAATATACGCCAATTTAAAATGAGGAGTATTAAATCTGGTTGGAGTGTGGGTCCTGTAAATAGGATCTCATTAGTGGATATAGGTATTCTTCTAACACGCCATCGTATTCTGGCTTAAACTCACCTTTTTTAAGTAAGTTTTTTTCCATACTTAAATACTGCTGTATTGGAGAGGTGCGAGAGGGACCTAAGGCGAGTTTGTTAGGAAACTGTTGTTTTAGTGGTAGTCGTACGACATACCGACCATTATCTGATCTAGTAGTTGTGGCTTTGTAAAAATCTTCACAATACTGATCTTAAAGGGTTGTGATTGATATGAGGGGGACCTCTTCTAACTCCCAACATTTCTTTAATTGCGAATTGAGGTATTCGTTTGAGATTTAATCAACTTGAGTGGTCATGATGGTAACTGGTTCCATAACTAGCCCACTTAGGATCCAACCAAAAATAGTATTTTGTGCCAGAAGTGTGTTTAAAATTTTCTCAATACCTTCGAGTAATATCTGTGGTATGAGATTGCTGCCTAATAGAAGGTCTATTTGAGCGGGAGTGTTGCAGTTGGGATCTGCTAGCTTTAGGTGTGAAACCTTTGCTTGCTATTTATGTGATAGCTTGGAAGCCTGTTTGTTAGTTGCGGTAAGCCAATAGCTTCTGCTTTAATGCGCTTATCCGCTTGAGGAGAAGTTAGGGTAATGGGACAGATTTTGTTTGAGTTTTTGACTGCTCTTCCGCCCAAACCCGTGATTTCAAAGTCGGCTTGTTTTGTTGGCAGTTGTAACCTATTTTGTGCCTTAGACGCTATGAAAGATCGTTGTGATCCTTGGTCTATTAAGGCCCTAAGTTTAAACAGTTCTCCTCGGTGTTCGATAGAGAGGACTGCTGTGGGTAGTAGTACCCTACTTTGCTTTTCGCTGTGTAACGTTTGAGTTTTTAGGGCCTTTGAGCAGCATGGTGCTTCTTGGCAATTTTCGGGATTTTGCACTTCGGGATTTGTTGTTGCAACTAAACCCGTGGTATTTTGTGCCTTAGACGCTATGAAAGATCGTTGTGATCCTTGGTCTATTAAGGCCCTAAGTTTAAACAGTTCTCCTCGGTGTTCGATGGAGAGGACTGCTGTGGGTAGTAGTACCCTACTTTGGTTTTCGCTGTGTAACGTTTGAGGTTTTAGTGCCTTTGAGCAGCATGGTGCTACTTGGCAATTTTCGGGATTTCGCACTTCGGGATTTGCTGTTGCAACTAAACCCGTGGCTCTTTTCATATTTGCGCTGTTTGGGGATAAGCTGGAAAATGTGCTGTAATGCAGCATTGAGTGATGTCGTATATGACAATAAACGCAATTAAATTTGCTTTCGCACTCTTTAAGTATATGTACATGTGATAGGCAATTTGTACAAAGTCTTTTTGTTTTTACAAAATTGTTTCGATCGGTAATATTAATTTTTTTTAATTTCTCGCAAGATTTGAGCTTATGCCCCCCTGTACACAGTTGGCATGACGTTTGTTTGTACTGTTCGGATGTGAACGTGTGTGCAGTGCATATGTTTACCAGTATAGGGTCCCAGCTGTCTGTGGGAATATTTTGTGTCGATAAAACCGAAAAACAATTTGAAACAGTGGATTGAAGTTTGATAAATTCTTCACTTGTTTCCTTTTGAAATTTTGGCAAGTTCATTAATATCGATATTTCTTTATTGACCAATATACTTTCGTTTTCGAATCTTGATTTAAGAGCTTCCCAAGCCAAAATGATATTATCGTCATTAAGTGCGAACTGTTTTACTATTACGCCTGCTTAACCTTTTGTTTTGTATCGCAGGTGATACAATTTGTGTGCATTTGACAATTTTGTATGGTTTATGTAAATGGCAGTAAACATGTCTCGGGAGGACGGCCATTGTTCATAACCACCATGAAATATTTCCGTATCACATGTGGGCACCTTGAGATGGATACCTGAACTTGCCTCTTGGCATTGAATTTGTGGCAGCTCTACTCTTGGCTGTGGAGTAGGTGCAATTGCTTTGATTAATTTTAATTCGTCAGATATCATTGCTTTTGTTTCTTCGGACTGGTCTAAGCAGTTTTCGTACTTGGGGTAAGCCGAAGAGTTGAAATCCAGTAGATCTAAGTCGTCAGATTCTACGATTGCGTCATATGCAGTTTGGAGACGTGTCCAAAAATTGTCAAGATTGTCTTTTTTGATTTCTAATACCGATTCAGAATTGTCTTGAATCGGCGAAAATGAAAATCGAATGCAGTATCGTATTTGACTGCCAATCTCTGCAATGAATTTGGTATATGAAAAGTATTTTATCTTATTTTGTTTTGTAGCACCTTGCTTTGAGCGTGTAGCTTCTGCAGGTGTACATGGACTCTTTTCGTCCGAAATCATTTTTGGTACTTTTATATATTGATTTGGTTTAGATTCCTCCGCGTTCATTTAAAAATATTATTTTTTTTTTTGTTTTTTATACTCTCGCAACCTGTTGCTACAGAGTATAATAGTTTTGTTCACCTAACGGTTGTTTGTATCACCTAAAACTAATCGAGTTAGATATAGGGTTATATATACATAAATGATTAGTATGAAGAGACGAGTTGAAATCCGGGTGACTGTCTGTCTGTCCGTCCGTCCGTGCAAGCTCTAACTTGAGTAAAAATTGAGATTTCTTTATGAAACTTGGTAGACATGTTTCTTAGTACCGGGAGACGGTTGGTATTGCAGATGGGCGTAATCGGACCACTGCCACGCCCACAAAACGCCATTTATCAAAAACAAATAAATTGCCATAACTAAGCTCCGCAATAAGATACAAGACTGTTATTTAGTACACAGGACCACACTAGGGAGGGGCATCTGCAGTTAAGTTTTTTTTTAAGTGGGCGTGGTCCCGCCCCTAATAGGTTTAATGTGCATATCTTCTAAACCGCTAATGCTATAATAACAAAATTCACTGGAAGTAAATGTTTTTTGAACTTCTACCTACAGTGTGAAAATAATTGAAATCGGGTAGCAACTCCGCCCACTCCCCATGAAACGGTACTGTTAAAAACTACTAAAAGCGCGATAAATCAAGCACGAAACACGCCAGAGACATTAAATTTTATCTCTGGGATGGTATGAGATAACTTTATAGGAACCGCGTTCAAAATTAGTCAGTGATCTGCTATCTTGGGATCTGCTTAATTTCAACCGAATTCGGTACATAACGTTCTTTTCATATTTCCATGGCATAGTGCGAAAATGGGCGACATCGGACTACAACCACGCCCATTTCCAATATAACACCGTTTTCAATTCCATCTCGTCTTTCACTTTCCACTATGCATATCAACCAACAATGATTATATCGGGGTAAAACTTTGCGTGAACAATACGTTTAAAGTATGCCACCTTGTGACCAAAAATTGTCTAAATCGAACCAAATTGCTCAAGCCCCTAAGTACTAAATATGTGGACCTTAGTGCCTATAGTTGACCTTCTATAGATAATATCAGTACATCCACAAAGAAATCTCAAACGATTATACCATTTGTCTTTGCGAGAGCATAAAATGTTCGGTTACATCCGAACTTAGCCCTTTCTTACTTGTTTTTTAGGTTTATTTGATTTATTTTTTCTCTCAGTGTACGAGGATGATAGATAAATAAAGATATTACCTTTTAGATAAATAGGATTTTTTTTTTGTATCCAGACTTCGCCAATAACAAACGCGTATTTCGTTTTTCTTAGTCTCGGGGTTTATTTAGTTCCGCTTTTTTTTTCTCTTTGTGTTTTATAATTTATTGTAACGTACTCGTTTATATGTATGTTAATTGTCTATATTACCGCTTTTAAAATGAGGTTATTAACCTTTGTACATAAGCGTGCACGTTGTGTGCGTATTTATGTGCATATGTAATATGCTTCAATGTTTTGTTTGCAATCCTGCTTGCTTGTGTTTTAACAAGAACAAGGAGTATTGCCAGACTGTGCCGATATGGACTTTGAATATATGTTCAACTGTGTGTGTACCACTAGTTATGCGCTATTCCCACCAAGTATAACCTTGTCTTTGTTTTTTCGTTTGTTAAACCGATTGTTCTTGTACCCTTGTTGTTTGTTTTAATAAATTTTATTTCTGTTTAAAAATTTAATAATTCCTACTTATGTACCGCAACGCTTAGTGTTCGCAATTGTTTTTATTATTAGGTTTAAGGTCTTTTATTATCAGCAATAATTTAAATATTAGCATTTATTTTAAATATTGTACCCTATGTATGTAGTGTATACAGCCATAGGCAAATTTTAAGCCGTGTGTATGTATGTATATCCTTATTAGTTTAGCTATAGGCGGGAAAAGAAAATAAATAAAGTGCAGGTACGCAATTTTGAGTACAAGTATATACTTGTATGTAAAAAATTATTCGCTTCGTAACTTGGTTAGTTACGTATATGTAAACGTATATAAAATGTAATATGTAATATATAGAATATATATAGTATGTGGATTTGTATGTACTCGGTAAGTAACCGTGCAGATATGTATGTATGTATATTTGTTTTTTTCGTTTGAATTTTAATTATTTTTCCAATTCGCCTTGCTTACTTATTTTGCGCAATCCTGCTTATGATTTATTGAGCATAAGGGGTTATGCCGGAAAAAGTGGTCAAGTACTTGAAATTTCTTTTTTTTTGTGTTTAATAAATTGGTGTGTTTGGATACCCAAAGGTAAGCATGTATAGGCTTTGGTTTCTATGTATATTATATGTATATTCATTTGTACCGCACTTGCTTGTTTCACTGTACACTTTTGATTTTTTTAAATTTGGTTTAGGTATATGTATTGTATATATAAGTATTCGATCTCCGCACTTTTGTTCTATATTTTATTTAATTTCTTTTCCTAATAGTGCCTTTCCGTAAGGCTCGAAGGATCAATCAATAAATATGCAGGGTGGCACTCACCAAAGACATTTTATTATCTTATTTTTTTATTAAAAAACACGTCTTTTAAATTTGAAATTTAAATTAAAATTTTTAATTATCAAGTTCACGTGTGGTGTGATCGTGGTGGTAGGGTTGGTGTGGAATGTGTGTGGGATGATGTGTTGAGTTACTCATTTAACCAATTCAAAAGATAATCTTGTGGCATTACATTTTAAATATGATTTCTGGCATATGTCCGCCACGGCTGGCTCGGCCGTGTGGCCGTATATCGACAATAACACGGCGAATGTTGTCTTTCAAATGGTTAAGCGTTTATGGCTTATGCGCATAGAGCAATGACTTTACATAACCCCACAGAAAGTTGTCTAGCGGTGTTAAATCACAAGATCTTGGAGGCCAATACACAGGTCAAAAACATGAAATTAGGCGGTCACCAAACGTGTCTTTAAATAAATCGACTGCGGCCCGAGCTGTGTGACATCGTCGCCGTCTTGTTGGCACCACAGCTTCTGGACATCATGGTTGTTTAATTCAAGATTGAAAAGGTTAGTAATCACGGCTCTATACCGATCACCTTTTCTGGCCATCATCGTTTTTGAAAGAGTACGGACCAATGATTCCACCAGCCCACAAAGTGCACTACACAGTCAGTTTTTCTGGATCTAACGGTGTTTTGATATACACTTGAGGATTAGCTTCACTCCAACTGCGGCAGTTTTGTTTGTTGACGTAGCCATTCAACCAAAAGTGCGCTTCATCGCATTATACGACAAAATGAACTTAGTGCGCGATACGTATTCCACACAGAACCATTATTTTCGAAATAAAATTGCCCTATTTGCAAGCGTTGTTAAGGAGTGAGTCTATTCATGACATTGTATAAATCTACAAGTAACCAATCCTAAGATTTTTACTAATACATACGCAAAAATATCCCACTACTACTAAAATCACACTTGGTACGGGTTGCCAACCAATATTCTGCTACTAAAGTCACACTGTGTACGGGTTGTCAACCAATATTCTACTACTAAAACGTCCAAATGACAGAAATCTGCTATAGTGTGTTGCCATGTTATGTTTTAAAACTTATAACTTTAAGCTTTAACTTTTTTTTTATATTTATTTTTGTTTTTGCTAAAATTAATACAAGTAGATTGTTTTCACTTACATATGTTCATGAATACAATTGAATTTTACCTGATTTTTATATATTTATTTTCGTTTTTGTTCAAATGAAGTTGAATATTTCAACTTATATTGGTAATGTAATTAATATTCATGAACCTGATTCATGTACCTGATTTTATGTATATATCTTTTCGAGTTATAATTGTTATGAAAAGTAGATTGTTTAAGAACTTTATATATTATATGGGTGAATATAGGCCTCCTGGGGAACCGAACACCCAAAAAAGATCGATAACGCGCCTATATTGCAACCTCAGAGATGGTGAGGAAAAACAATATATATATATATATTAATTTGTTTGTAAAATATTCTTGAAAGTTTTCATTATTATTACCATTACAAATACATGTTCATAAACAAATTATTAAACTGCATCCGTTTATTTAAAACTCTGTGTCAAAAAAAGGCATATTCGATCAGGTGATCACGGCTGTTTAACACACATAGGAAAACAGCTGATTTTTTGGCTACTTGTAGGCTTATACAATGATTCATGATGAATTGCCAAACCAAACTGAGAATAAATCACTTTACAGCTGTTAAATCGGTCGCCATTTTGAACAGTAATGCCAACTTAAAGTTCTGTATCGCGAAAAAAAACCCGTTACTTCAATCGATGAGACCTTTACCCTAAATTCTTTTAATAACGCGTTTTTGAATGCCACCCAATTATAATGTCACGCTGCAGTCTTCGACTAACTCTCGCGCCAATAAGACGTCTGTTTCGTAAACGTAGTTCTCTTGATTAGTTAGTTTGTTGTCACCTTACCTCTAAGTGTGAATATTTTCTTTAGTTACTTTTTTTCTCGCCTACCTCATAAGCATAGTTGTTGTTAAAGTAAACTTGTAAAATGGGCCGTAGGCCACAAATTCGCGAAGCTAATCGTTTCGGAATACTCGATACCGGTCAAAACAAAGAAAAAAAAATGATCTCGAAATAAGTACACCCTTATCTGCATTCCCTTTGCTCCCTGAAACCAAAATCGTTTACCCAAAATTCATTGTAATTAGTACTACCGACCCACTAAAACCCCTTTCATCCTACTCCTGTTTCGGTATACACCATGCCATCCAGCAGATCAGCAGCCAAGTGCACTCAATAACCTTTCTATGGATGGAAAATTACTTCTTCTAGTAAAAAGCACTATAATCGCAGACAAATTCCTCGGAGTTAAGACTCTTGGAAACATATGTGATGTGTCTGTCACATTCCATCAATCCCTAAACCACGTTGGCTAGATGAGTTACGCCTCCCCCCTCCATACACGCCACTGCGCGCCAACACACCACATCAACACGATCCACAACAAACATCACACCACTCAGACCACCCACACATACACATCACACCACAACTCAACACTCAAAAGGGGCTAACAGAGGACCAAATCTTCCCTTTTTCGTTAGCGAATTGAACCGATGAGACGTCAGCAAGTTTCCGCCCGTGTTTTTTTCCACAAGCCGTATCCGTTCTTATTTTATAATTAAATAAGTGCAAAAGGTGAGTGCGTAAACGAAACAATTATTTATTGGTCCTTCGGGCCATAGTGAGCGGCCCTATGGAGTGAAAAAAAAAAACTATACAAAAAAAAAAAAAAACAAGAATAAATTATTATATATTTGATGACTTATGAGAAACAAACAAAAAAAAAGTGCTGTGAGAAACAAAAAACATTAGCCACTAGCCAAAAACAAAACGACATAAGTGCTGTGCAGTGAAAAAACACATATAGACATACAAAAAAACAAAACGAGAAAAAAAAAATTCTACATAGATAGAAGTGCAGTGCAGTGGAGTGAACATCACTCCATGTACATGTACACATAGAAAACAAACAAAAAAAACAAAAGAACAGAAGAAGGTGAGTGAAGTGACAACCAACAACGTGCGCGAAATAATCAGAAATTACGTACGGGCGCGATTTCAACAAAAATACATACATAAAACAAGAAAACGGGCGCGAATTAAACCTAAAACCTAAACAGCAAACAACAACAACCACACCAGCTCACCAAAGTCACCCACCGCAGCTAAGCAGCAAAGGAGTGGGAAAAAACAACGAAAGGCACACGCACAGGCACATAGATAAAATATTATCCCCAAAACCCCTTGGCGGAAACCCCAAAGTGAGTCGTATCGATTCCATTTAGTATATGTAGGTATATATCCTCTTACTATATGTTTGTTGAAATTTATGCCTTTCCGGTTTATTTTTTACCAAAATCCGTCTTAATAAAGGCAATAACAAAAAAGAGCGGTTACCAAACTGTTTCTATATTTCGGTTTATTTTCCGGTAAAAACCGAAATACCGCTAACAGATAAAACAGTTTGGTAAAAAATATATATTCAACGAACTCTTGATTGCTTAAATGCTTACCGTTGTGTTCAAATACACAAAAATATCTCTAAAACTAAATAATTCAAGTATTTACTTGCACCAATTTCCAGCAATACCCCTTATACTTAATCAAGTATAAGCAGGATTGCGTAAAATAAGCAAAGGCAAATCAAAAGAAAAAAAAAAAAAAAAGCACAAACAAAAGCGAAAACGTACAAAATAAATTTTAACATACATATACATATTATATTTAACATCTATAAATATATACATACATATATCACTCAAAATTTATATACATAAATTTTATTCGAATACCTGCGGTATATTCTTTCCTTTTCGCGGTCTTTTCGCACTGCGTACATATACACGCTCAGGTATACACAAATACATAAGTACTTCGCTTCAAAGTCCACATTGGCAAATATTCCGCAATACCCCTTGTTCTTTGACCAACAAAAACAAGCAGGATTGCGCAAAAATATTTAAACATAATATATTACATAAATACATATGTACATATGTACGAAGTGCATTGATCTCTAAAACGAGCTCTCAATTGCGCATAACGTCAAGTACATATGTATCAGCTGATCTGCTTATAGGTATACCCTATAGGAATTACGGACACATAATACATACAAATAAAAGTAAAAATAAAAAGCATTTGCGTTTAATATTAATCACTTAAATAATATTAAAGGAAAAAAATAGCGATAAAACACAAAATACGCGCAATATATTCATTTCATTAAATAAAAACTCTTATTATCATAAAAGAGTTAGGTACTCATACGAGTTTAAAAAAGTTATTAATTTGTTAATTTTTTCAAAAAAAAAAAACAAAACCCTTATTTTCTTAAAAGAGGTTTCAAATATACATATATTTCTTACAGTGAAAATATTTTATTGTATTTCAGCACATCTCTTAAATGAGCTCAGACTCGAAAGATTCTAAAACAACTCAATTGCTAAAAGTTCCAAAAATTATTTCTGACGAAAGGAGTCCATGTACACCTGCAGAAGCTACACGCTCAAAGCAATGTGCTACAAAGCAAAAAAGGGGAAAAGACATTACATACAGTAAATTCATTGCTGAGAGTGACAGTTTAATAAGATACTGCACTCGATTTTCTTCTTCTCCGATTCAAGATAATTCTGAATCGGTATTAGAAATCAAAAAAGACAATCTTGACAATTTTTGGTCACGTCTCCAAGCTGCATATGACGCAATTGTAGAATCTGACGACTCAGATCTACCAGAAAATTTCAAATCTTCAGCTTACGCGAAATACGAAAACTGCTTAGACCAATTCGAAGAAACTAAAGCAATGTTTTTCGATCAACTTAAGCTAATAAAAGCAATTGCACCTACTCTAAATCAGCAAGTAGAGCTGCCACAAGTACAAAGTCATGAGGCAAGTTCAGGCATCCATCTCAAGGTGCCCACATGTGATACAGAAATATTTCATGGTGGTTATGAACAATGGCCGTCCTTCCGGGACATGTTTACAGCCGTTTACATAAACCACCCAAAATTAACAAATGCGCAAAAATTGTATCACCTCCGATGCAAAACAAAAGGTCAAGCAGGCGTCATAGTCAAACAGTTCGCACTAAATGACGATAATTTCAATTTGGATTGGGAAGCTCTTAAATCTAGATATGAAAATGAAAGAATATTGGTCGATAAGTAAGTAACGATACTAATGAACTTGCCTAAGATTCAAAAGGAAACAAGTGAAGAGTTTATAAAGCTGCAATCCACTGTTTCTAATTGCTTGTCGATTCTATCGACACAAAATATTCCCACAGACAGCTGGGATCCAATACTGGTAAATATATGCACCGCTGCTTTACCAGAAAAAACGTTACTTTTGTGGGAGCAATCGCTCTCATCTCGCCAAAAATGCCCAACGTGGCAACAGATGAAAGACTTTTTAATAACCCAATACGAAATAGCAGAAAGGGTAGATAAAAAAATGGTCAGAACGAAAACCGTTCAACACGACCTAAATAGAAGCTTCTACAGACCCCAAGCCAGTAGCAACAACAATTTACACAGAAGCTTTTTCACAAATCAAACGTTCACATCCGAACAATACAAACAAACGTCATGCGAACTATGTACAGGGGGGAATAAGCTCAAATCTTGCAGAAAATTCAAAAAATTGAATATTATCGACCGAAACAATTTTGTAAAAACAAAAAGACTTTGTACAAATTGCCTATCACATGCACATGCGCTTAAAGAGTGCGAAAGCAAATTTAATTGCGTTTATTGTCATAAACGACATCATTCAATGCTGCATTACAACACATTTTCCAGCTCACCCCAAACAGCGCAAATATGAAAAGAGCCACGGGTTTAGTTGCAACAGCAAATCCCGAAGTGCGAAATCCCGAAAATTGCCAAGAAGCACCATGCTGCTCAAAGGCATTAAAAACCCAAACGCTAAACAGCGAAATTCAAAGTAGAGTACTACTACCAACAGCAGTCGTCTCCATCGAACACCGAGGAGAACTGTTTAAACTTCGGGCCTTAATAGACCAAGGATCACAACGATCTTTCATAGCGTCTAGGGCTCATAATAGGCTACAACTGCCAACAAAACTAGCCAATTTTGAAATCACGGGAATGGGCGGAAGAGTAGTCCAAAACTCAAATAAAATCTGCCCCATTACCTTAATTTCCGCCCAAGCGGATAAGCACATACAAGCAGCAGCTATAGTCTTACCGCAACTTACAAATATGCTTCCAAGCTATCACATAAAGGGCAAAAGGTTTCACACCTAAAGTTAGCAGATCCCAACTGCAACACTCCCTCTCAAATAGACCTTCTATTAGGCAGCGATCTCATACCACATATAATACTCGAAGGTATTAAGAAAATTTCAAATACCCTATTGGCATAAAATACTATTTTTGGGTGGATCCTAAGTGAACTAGTTTCGGAACCAGTTACCACTATGCCCATTCAAGTTGAGGAAATCTCAAACGAATACCTCAATTCACAATTGAAAAAATTTTGGTTAGAAGAGCTCCCCCCATATCAATCACAACCCCTGAAGATCAGTATTGTGAAGACTTTTACAAAGCTACAACTACTAGATCAGATAATGGTCGGTACGTCGTACGACTACCATTAAAACAACAATTTCCCAACACAATCGCCTTAGGTCACTCTCGCACCTCTGCAATACAGCAGTTTCAAAGTATGGAAAAAACCCTACTTAAAAAAGGCGAACTCAAACCAGTATATGCTGGTGTGTTGGAAGAATATCTCCATTTAGACCACATGGAGGAAGTTAGTCCATGCGAAAAAACCAGCGACGGCAAATACCACTATTTTTACTTGCCGCATCATGCAGTGGTAAAGCCAGACAAAAAACAACTAAAGTAAGAGTTGTTTTTAATACATCAAGATCTATTATCTTGGGGAATTCCCTAAATGATATTCTATTTACGGGACCCACGCTCCAACCAGATTTAATACTCCTCATATTAAATTGGCGTATATTCAAATACGTATATAACGGAGACGTCGAAAAAATGTATAGACAAATAGTCGTACATAAAGACGATCAAGATTTTCAGCGAATTATTTTCCGAAAATCTCCCAATAGTCCACTCCGCGACTATAAATTGAAAACAGTTACCTTTGTCGTCAACTGTGCTCCATATTTAGCCATTCGAACACTGCACGAATTGGCAGAAAACACCAAGTCAGAATTTCCTCTGGCAACCCAGGTGTTAAAAACACAAACGTATGTAGACGATATCCTGTCTGGAAGTCACAGTCTTCCACAAGCATACGAGTCACTAGCACAAGTGACACAAGCCCTCAAAACCGCAGGGTTTCCGTTAAAAAAGATAACGGCGAACCACCCTAATATCTTAAAGGATATACCTAAAGAAAATCTGTTGGACACCAATTTCCTTAAATTCGAAAAGGAAAGTACAACAAAAACTCTGGGGATCCAATGGAACGCGTTATCTGACCAGTTTTCATACACTACAGAGTCAATATCAGCATTATCCGCCATAACAAAACGCCAAATTTTATCCTCTGTGGCAAAACTTTTCGACCCCGCAGGATGGCTTTCGCCAATTATGATACAAGCGAAAATCTTGATACAAGAATTATGGCTAGACGGAACCGACTGGGACGAACAAGTGAAACCTCTTCGCTTAGAAAAATGGTCCCAGTTCGCAAACAATCTGGAAGACATTTCCCAGATACAAATCCCACGATGGGTTAACTATTTCCCTGAACACAAAGTCGAAATACACGGCTTCTGTGATGCCTCGGAGAAGGCATACTGTGCCACTAGCTAAGTGCGCACACAAAGCGATACTGCGACCACAAGCCACTTATTATTAGCAAAAGCAAAGGTGGCTCCTTTTAAAACGCTAAGTCTACCTCGACTTGAGCTCTGTGGCGCGCTACGACTCGCAAAATTAGCTCCCATGGTGCAGACCCATTTAAACATGAAGAAACATAGATTGTATCTCTGGTCCGATTCTGAAATTGTTCTAGCCTGGTTGGAAAAACCACCACATGCATGGAAGACGTACATTGCTAATCAAACGTCTCAAATACTTGACCTAGTGGGATCAGCCACTTGGCGACATGTAGCCAGTGCTGACAATCCTGCCGATCTAGGTACAAGAGGGTGCAAACCCCTGCACCTTACCACCACCACCCTCTGGTGGAATAGTCCCCGATGGTTAACAGAATCTCCTGATTCTTGGCCACAATCGCCCATGCGCAATATAATAGCCCCAGAAAGTCGAAAAATCGACTCCTTTCACACAGAAGTGGAGGATACTGACATGCTTGAGCGATTTTCATCGTTCTCCCGAGCCCTCAGAGTAATCGCCTATATGTTAAAGTTCATAAAGTGACTTAAAATTTAAATTAAGAGAGTTCCCTCAGAATATCCCAATGCGATACATTGATGCACCTAGAATTGCCAAAGGCAAAGGTCGCACTAATCTCTACCAGATACATCTCTAACATCTAATCTTAACACTATTAAGGGAATCAAAACCCATTGACAAAAGGAGTTCACTCTTAGTTCTTAACCCATTCCTAGACACGAAAGGTCTGCTTCGCGCGAATTGTCGGCTTGCCAATTCAAGCCTCACGTATAATGAACGCCATCCTCTAATCATACCAGAGAAATCTCGACTTGCCACTTTACTCCTTAATTATATCCACTTACTTATGCTCCACGCAGAACATCGCCTAATGCAACATATAGTCCGCCAAGAGTTCTATATTCCCCGACTTAAGCCCTAATAAAAAAATGCATTTTCATGTGCAAGATCTGCACTCTGCATAAGCAGAAGTTGCGAACGCAGATTATGGCAGCACTTCCACCGGAACGCTGTAACAATCACAGGTGTCGATTTTGCTGGGCCTTTTCAAATAAAGGCGTCCATGCTAAGGTCGCCCACCATAATGAAAGGCTATGTGGCTGTCTTTGTCTGTTTTACGACAAAAGCAGTGCACCTCGAGCTATGTACAAATCTGACTAAGGAAGCTTTTCTCGCGGCATTTGCTCGCTTTGTCGGACGACGCGGCTTCCCCTCAAAACTAATGAGCGATAACGGCAAAACCTTCATGGGAGCCCAAAGAGCCACTGAAAAACAGTTTGTGGATTTTATTAAACAAGTATCACCTGAAATTGTTCAGAAGTATGCTCCCCAAGGCATTAATTGGCAGTTTATTCCCCCAAGCGCTCCTCATATGGGTGGTTTATGGGAATCAGCTGCAAAAAGCTTTAAATCCCACTTCAAAAAAGTAGCTGGAAATTATAAATTCAATTCTGAAAAATTCACTACCTTATTAATCCGAATTGAAGCCGTTCTCAATTCGCGGCCACTCACAACACTCTCGCAAGATCCCTCCGACTTCACAGCCCTAACTCCAGGGCATTTTCTCAAAGGAGCACCCGTTCTGGCCATACCTGAGCCGATGGAAGGAAGAGTACATCAAGGACCTTCATAAAAGGTACCGATGGAAAACTCCAGAAAAGGCACCAAAGCTTGGAGACTGTGTTACCATACACGATGATTGTCTACCCCCCACAGAATGGCGGCGTGGCCGCATAGAAAAACTATATTACGGTTCCGACGGTCATATACGAGTAGTCGATCTCCGTACTCAAAGCGGAACGCTGACAAGACCGCTCGTGAAATTATGTTTTCTGCAAACCAACCATTCTAACCACAATGATCGATCAAATTGACGATTCATTCCTGCCACATACCGTGGCACATTCGGCATAAATTTACATGCCACAAATGTATAATCATTCCAACTTCTTCATACAGATCAATATGGAAGTAGATATGGCAGCAACACCAACGCCAGCTGTGAGGTCTGCCATCAATGTGCCGCGCCCTGGGGCAACTCCAACACCACGAACCGCAGCGGCAATCGTTCCTGTAACCGTTCCCCGTAATGGCGCGCGACCACTACCACCTTCCTCAGCACCGGCAACGGTGTCGCAACGCAACCGATGCCCACTGTGTCGACGCACACATCGGCTGCAACACTGCAGCATTTTTCGAAGCATGCAGCCACCACAACGTCAGCAGGTTGCCCAAGCGCACGGGCACTGCCTCAACTGTTTGGCAACGGTCCACACGACACCGGAGTGTACGTCGGTTACGCTTTGCCAACTGTGCAATAGACAGCACCATACCATGCTGCACCGCAGCCCAAAGCGGACCATCGCGCGACAACTCGCCCCAAGCCGAAAGATCGCAGCAGATCAGCCATCCGGATCGACCCCACCCTCCAGACCAAGGCGACAGGAGGCATCAACGCGGCGTCGGCAGCCCACGCCAACATACCGCCGCTCCACTAGTGTTGATGCTACGCTGCAGCAACTACAGAGATTGCTAGGCTAGAATTCGCTTAGGGGGGCCGGGATGGCTAGATGAGTTACGCCTCCCCCTCCATACACGCCACTGCGCGCCAACACACCACATCAACACGATCCACAACAGACATCACACCACTCAGACCACCCACACATACACATCACATCACACCACTCAGACCACCCACACATACACATCACATCACACCACAACTCAACACTCAAAAGGGGCTAACAGAAGACCAAATCTTCCCTTTTTCGTTAGCGAATTAAACCGACGAGACGTCCGCAAGTTTCCGCCCGTGTTTTTTCCACAAGCCGTATCCGTTCTTATTTTTTAATTAAATAAGTGCAAAAGGTGAGTGCGTAAACGAAACAATTATTTACACGTGAAAGGCATAATTTATGCGCCGTTCCTTAGTAATGTTCCGGAATAGGAAATTATTAAAGAGCTGAACTCCCAAGGTGTCGTAGCAGCATATAAATTCCAAAAAAAAATATACGGAAAAGAACGTCCTACGGGAGTGTTGTTGCTAACTTTTTATCTTTAGGACCTTCCCAGTAAAATTGATATTGCCTGGTGTACAGTTTTAGTTCGACAATGCTAGCAATACAGCTTCTAGGGCATACAACAAAACATTATAACAGTTCTCCACTTTGTGTAAATTTTTCCCTTTCTCCCCATACCCCACAAGAATGCGAACGTATTTTTTGCGCCAACTGTTCCCAACAACACCCATCCTCCCCCAGAGAATGCAGTAAGTTCCTCCAAGCAAAAGAAATCCTCAAAATAAAAACAATAAATAAATGTTCTATGCTCGAAGGTATCAAAATGCACAAAGAACAACAAACAATTCAAAGCTCTACTAGCAGCTCTTACGCTGCCATAGTATCCAACCAAAATGCTAACAAAAATGATTCTCTACCAACAACCAACAAAAACAACGAAGTAAAAAATTTAGATGAAACAAAAAATAACAAAGACAAAAACCAAATTGAAAATCCTTATCATAAAGAAAACACCTCCTCCAACAAAAACAAAAACAAAAACAGAATTGTAAATCTTACTCATAACGAAAACAACTCTTCCAATTGTTCCCCTACCTCACTCTTCAGCAACAGAACCCACCTCATTTGTAGAAACAAATAACCAGGATGACTTCTCGTCTTATTCCTCATCTCTTAATATTTTATATAATTCTTCATATCTTAACCAAACCAACAATGATTTCACCACAGATCAACATACTCTCATCGGCATATCCCCTCCCATTCTGCTGAACCCCAAACTCTTTACGACCCTCTCCCTTCGCTCTCACGAGTAATCTCCACTTCTCAAATGCATTCACGTCAGACGACGACATGTGACTTACACAAAACCAAACTGCTCTATAAATTAAAATTAAATACACCTTTATACATACATATATATTCACATCTGCTTTTCACTATATTTTTTTTAATGATGTTTAAAGTTGTTCAATGGAACATGAACGGCTATATTAATATCTGCGTTCAAAAGACTCATATAGCTGTATCATCCAACAACAATTTTGTTTATCCCAAACAATACCTTGGGTATTTTGCTAATTTGCAAAATATACAAACCAACAAACAAGGTGTTGGAATACTCATAAAACGTGTAATTCCAAAAATTTGGTAAATTGGTCCAAAAGCTTTTCAAATAGTAAAAGCTTTCATGGTTCACCGACAATTTAGGGTTTGCGTCAATAACGTCCTCTCAGATACACACCAACTCAAAAACGGTATACCTCAATGCTCGCCCTTATCAGTAGTACTTTTTAGTATTGCTTTAAATATCAAGAGCGTCAAACTCACACTGTATGCAGATGATGTCATTGCTTATACTAACTTAAAAGATCCACAAGCGGTTAATGAGACCTTCCATAAAGTGCTATCAGCATTTAAAAAATTGGGCCTTAAATCAGCAGCATCCATCTCTATACCCAAATGCAAACTTCTTCATATTTGCAAAAAAGTTAAATGTAATTTTCTACATCTAGTCTTTGACAATACTATTATTCAGTCGGTATCCAATTAAAAATTTTAGATATATGGTTTGATAATAAGTTTACTTTTAAACATCAATGTATTAACCTCAGAAAAAATCTTTCTAGGAAACTCAATATTATTAAGTATATATCAAGCAAAAATCTTTCATACATTCCAATACTCTCATCAATATTAAAAAAGTCATAATACTCTCCAAGATCGACTATGGCTTACCTATCTTTGGCTAGTGTGCCAACACAAACATCAAGCAACTTGAACCCATCTATCACGCCTCAACTCGTCGCAGTATTAACGCTTTCCCTACATCTCCTATAAAATGCATCCTAGGAGAGGCTGGGTTTCCGACATTGCGACAAAGAGTATACGATACAACGACTCAACTCATTCCAAAAGTTTTAAATTCCCCTAACTATGAACTTCAAAAGACTTTAATAACTGACTCCAGACACAAAAGAAATTTCTTTCTCTTCAACTTTTGAAAATCAATATACCACCGAATTTTAATAAAATCAAAACGCAACCTGATTGGCTTATTAGCCAATCCATGATACATCACTTCACACCTTAAAAAAATCAAACACAAGTAACACAACATTTTAACAACGATTTTTGGAACTAGTTGACACTTATAAACAAAGAAACTTTACACACAGACGGCTCCAAAGCAACAAATACTGCCTTTGCAGCCACCTCATCCAATGGAAATATTATAACAGGGGGTATTCTTACGCCTCACTCGTCTGTATTTACGGCCGAAGCTTTTGCTATCTACAAAGCATTAGAGTACGCAATTCATCAAACGGTGAATTCGTCATTTGCCCGGATAGCCTTTCCTGCTTGAACGCAGTAACAAACATACGTAACAGCTCAAACGTGATTGGAAAAATCCCAGTTCTATGCATTAAACATAAGCAAGAAGTTGCTTTGCTCTGGGTACTTCCCGACAATGAGCAAGCCGATAATGCAGTGAAATATTTCGAATCAGCGCCAACCTTTCAATATGAGCCCCAGAACCAAAATGATGTTAAGAATATGCTTCAAGAACATAGTCGCAATAAAAGTCTTATGGAGTGGAGATGCTTTGAACACCCATACACAAATTTCAATCCTGCTCGGAATAAAGTCATTTACCCCACCAGCATCAGTCGCCTACAATCAACCATCTTCACACGCCTAAGGATAGGTTATACTCAATTAACACATCAATACATTCTCATCGGCAGGCAGCCACCAAATTGCCCTTTCTGCGAGAACAACTTGTTCATCGATCACATTTTCAACAATTGTTTGGCTTTAGAGAGTATTAGCAATAATCACTTTATCACACCATCTCATGATAATATTTCAAAGATATATAATTTTCTAGTAAAATGTAACTTGCAAAATTTTTACTTTAGCTTGCAAAAGTTTTACTTTAGCTTTTTCTTTATGTATCAACATTCAGAACCGATGGCCACCGTTGCTTGTCCTCCTCTATGTAATTAGGTTTAATATTTGTATATTATTCCTAATTAACAATAATAATAATGTCACGCTGGCTCCGCATATACACCCTTGCCGCACCTTTGAGGAGTTGCTTGGCATAGATATACATTTGGATATCCGACCATTGTTCCGCCAATGCATTTTCTTCAAATTGTTTAACCCACTCTTCTACCGACTGCTGACCTACACCACTAAACAGGCTTAAAGAATCTTGAATGTCGGTAGGTGAATGGTGTGCGTTCAACAAGGTTATGGCACACTACACTACACACCGTGGAAGCCGCTTCTCCGACGTCCGAACTGTCCCCTTCATCTTCGCTATCTAACATTAGTTCAAAATGTTCACACAACCTATCCTGTAACGTAGCCTTGCGACCCGTTGTTTGTAATTGTAATTCCTCAACTTTTCTTTTAAATGGGAAATCGATATGGCAAAAATTTCGTACGTGTTAATACCGAATGTCAACCGTGGCCTTACAATGTTATTAAAATATATAATTTAAATATTCCATCGAGTGAGAATAAAAATATGAATACTAAATACAGTTGTTGTGGATGTTCGCATATATAAAGAAAATCAAGAAATATATAATATTACTATTACAAATACTTGTAAATTATATTTAGAAATATATATTTTTGCCCAAAATAATTTTTGGCATTTACTTTAATTTACTCAAATTGAATTTCATTTGTAATTGTCAGCGATCGGAGCTGACTTATTACATAACACATAAATGATTATGGCGAAAACTTGAAACTTATTAAAAAAACATATGTGCTGAGATTTCTTTGGAATTTACAAAAACTTTAATTTTAATTATTTAATTAAACTGACTTGACTGAATTTACATTCACAAAGATAACGTTCGCTGTTCATTTTTTATGGTTAGTGTTGTAAAAAAAAAGAAATCTCGACTGTACCTATATATAATATTTTAAAACGCACCCGCCTCTTCTGCTTCTTGGTATTTCCAGCTTACGGTTTCCTACGGTTTGTTGTTGCTCGTTGCCGACTGTAACTGTTGTTTCCTCGTCGTTAGTGCTGATGTGAACGCCGTCGTTGGCGCTGATATTACTGCTGTCGTTGGCGCTGATGTTAGCGCTTTTGCTTTAGTGTCCGTTATATTTCCCATTTCTACCGTTGTGCTTACTCCCATTTAAGTGGCTGTGGTTTTTCTTCTTGGTTTTTTCGTTCACCAACTCGCTGCGTTTATCATTCCAGGTTGCTGTACCCTGAATGATTCCCGTGAATGCCAAAAGAATAGCCCAATTTAGCAGCTTTTGCCTTATGCGTCTCTAAATTTCTTTTGCGAACACGCGCACACCACGTCTGCTTGCGTTCAGCGTTGATGCGAGTCCTGTCCGAGTCGCCACCAGCCCCACTTCTGTGAATGTCCAATGTGTAGAGCGGTTTGTGGTGTTAGAACACTAATGGATTTCGGTATCAGTGCTGCAACTGTAGCCCGATCCCACATATATTATATTTGATGCTCTTCCTTGAACAGCAGAACTCAATATTAATATATGTATGTATCGAATGCTTTTCTTAGCAGAGGTGAATATGGTACCATCCAACGATTGTCTGTGATATCGATATTTTTAGCACTAAGAAATAATGTTGAATTTACTATCAAAATAATGATCATATAAGAGTGAAAATTGAGAATACAATGTAATTTTCAATGCTGAATCATGTAAATCAACATAATCGGCATGCTTAGCGTACTTTCGCAACACCAACACCTATCTTGAGACCCAGCATTCAGTAATGGATACGTCCAGCACGCAGTGAAGAAAATTTTGGGGCCGTAACTGAGAGTGTACACGAAGACCGGTGGAGAGTCGTTTCGGCACCGTTCGCAGCAACTCGGATTGACGTATGTAACGACTGGGCGCATTTTACGACGAAATCTTTAATTAAAAGCGTACAAAATACAGCTTGTGCAGGAACTGAAGCGACATCGCTTTGCTCTATGGGCTCTTGCAAAGTTCCAAGAAGATCCGACGTTTTTGAGCCAAGTTTTGTTCAGCGATAAGGGTCATTTCTGGCTCAATGGGTATGTAAAGAAGGAAAATTGCTGAATTTGGGGCGAAGAGCAACCTGAAGAGATTAAAGAGCTGCCATTTCATCCAGAAAAAACAACGGTTTGGTGTGGTTTGTGGGCCGGTAGAATCATCGGTACAACAAAACCACAGGAGGAGTTTGAAGCTTTAACCCAGAAAACCAGCATATTCAAAAAACACGAAATGTTTACCCATCATGGGCAGTCTCTGCGGAACGTACCACCAGATCCCGATCATTCGCAGCAATAGGATTCAATTTCCCCGATCCCTAGACATAAAAAATTACACCGGCAGAGCGTGCTTGATCACAAAGGGTTATGTATGCATATTTGTTTGTTTTGTGCTTACATAATCAGAATTACCTTTTACCTAATAAAACCCATGCAGAAAAAAATTTTTTTTTTGTTGACCTGTATTATTTTATAAATAGCCGATTGTATGGGTTTGTTCAATTAACACTGGCATACTACAAAGATTTCAGTAAAAAATTCTTAGAGCAATAACGGTTTCAACATGGTACATATTAATATATTTATACAAGATATTATATATTTATACAAGATCTTGGTATAAAAAGAAGTAGAAAATACCAGACGAAAATACGTACTCAAACACTGTGGTCAACCTAACCCACCAGCTAATGCCTCTCTATAATCTCTACTGCCAGCCTGCTAAAGATCAACATACTATTAAAGGAGCTCAATCATAGCATTGAGTCATCAAATTTATCGTACAACTGTTTATTTTCGGCTCAGTGATTTTTTCGGATATTTTATTCAAATATTTGAAATTGTGCTATTTAATTATGCACATTTAAATAAGTGAATCTCTTGCGTGTAACACTTGCAAACTAACTTTTAGTGTTATTTCTTTGAATTAATTGTATATTAATATTTCATTTGTGGTTTGTTGGTCATCTTCATTTTTAACGTTCTCAAGTGCCGTAAATACGAGTGCCGAAACGATATCTCAATTTTTTACTCAAGCTATCGTTAACACTGCCTAACGGAAGGAAGGTGCTCTAGAAATCAATTAGTCTCGTCACCATTGATATATATTATAATATATTATATATAAAATATATATGAATACTTATTATTATTGCAATACTGAGAGATAAAAATAACATCAGTTTCAAATCGCGTCTGGTATCGTTCCAGGTTATAAGCTATACCGTAGCTTGTAGTATTTTCTATTCTCTCTCTATTTATATACTTGTATGTAGCTCTGAGGTTTTTACGAGCGCGATTTTTAAATACTGCAGAATAAGTTTTACAATTAAATAAAACATTCGCCAACTAAGACAGTCTTTTTCATGGCAAACAAATCATTAAAATAATAAGCTTCATTAACTTTAAAAATTTTGAATGAAATGGCAAACGCTTTGTGAAAAATTAAAGTTCTTCTTACGAACAAACTCATGAAATAGTTCTTTCGATGCAATAACAATGCAAACTTCAGATTTCTCTTGATTAGAATTTCTTGTCGACTGATAGGCTAAACAAATATGCAAATAATAAATTAAGAATTCATACAAAAATGCTAAAAATGTCATAAAGTGAGGAAAATAAAAAGCAGTAATACATCTTATATTATATAAGAAGTCCAGAAAGTAGTATGAAAATACGATATAGTATATACGAGTATACCTAAGTAGAAAAATTGTATCAATAGATTACTGCGTTGAGCATACCTATATATGTATATAAGTATATAAGAAGTTATTAAATATACCTTTTGAAAACAGTGTGCTAAAGCTATTGATGCCGTCTTTATTGCTCTTGAATTTATGTACCACAAGGCGCAATTCATATTAATGGTAATGATAATGTGATAATATGCCAACGTGTGCCATAGTGGATATCCTGAAAATAAGAACATATTTATATAATATATAAGTCGACAGTACACTATTCAACATACAGTGGCCCACAACTTATTTCGAGCAGCCGCTAAATAAAACTTTTTAATTTTATAGAAAAACACTAACGATGGAATCAAGAAAATTTAAACGATGAATTTTTACTACATATTTGTAGAATCAAATTCGATATTATTTATATCTGAAATTTTAACTGCCTTTTATAAATACACTGAAAAAGAATTTCTGAGAACAGCTTATTTCGTGTGGTTATTTTTATTAGTAATTCTGCGTGAACACATGCATCTAGCTTAATTGGTATTATTTGTGCCTTTTATTTGTGTCTTAGTTTTCCTGATTCAAAAAACAAAAAAAATTTATTTTCCAAAGATGAGTCCACGAGCAGGCGTAGAAAAAAGAGAAATAGTTTTAAATCTATTTAAAAAAGAAGAAAGGCAGCTAAAAATAGTTGAGACGGTAGGGCTGAGTACCAGAACATTTCTATACAACGTTGTGTGCGCGAGAATCGAGGGGTTTTCATAAAAATGGTTCCGAAAATTAAGGAGAACTCGAAATTATTAGTTCAGAAGCTGGCGGTGGAGATTAAGAATGAAATGGGTAAAGTATGCCGTACCAAAACCGTGAGTCGTGTGCTGCGAGAAAATGGTTTCAATGGTCGAGTAGCCCGCAAAAAGACATTTATATCGAAAAAAAAGACACAAATTCGGCTTAAAACTGCTCAGGACCATATGACAAAGCCAATTTCATTCTGGGAAGAGGTCATTTTCGCCGATGAGCTCAAATTCAATATTTTTCGTTCGGATGCCATGAAACGCAAAGCCAATTAAGAGCTTCAATTAAAAAAATTTTTAGGCAATTGTAAAGCACGATGGTGGAAGTGTCGTGGTTTGGACTTGCATGGCTGCTTCTGGAGTTGACAAACTATTTTTTGTGGATGGCACAATGGACAAAAATGTGTATTTAAACATGTTAAACAAACTGTGTAGCAAAGTGCCGCACCTTTAGATGTTCGTGATCGTTTCCGATATTACCAGGACAATGACCCAAAGCACGAATCGGCAAATATGCAATCATGGCTGATTTGGAACTGCCCACACCCAATGACACCCAATGATCTCCACAATATCGTGACTTTAACGTCATTGAAAATTTTTTGGCAATTTTGGACTTAGCGATACGGAAAAGGTTAGCATTCTGAATGAACTAAAAAAACTGCGGTGGTCGAAAATGGCCTAAGATCCCCCCGCGAAACTACCCAAAAACTTGTTACTGACCGTACTTGTCCAGTTATAGTTATCTTTTACTAAACTAATAACACCAAAACTCAAAGAAATTAAAATGGATTTCTCGTCTAAGTCTAAAAAAATACCTTTATAAAAATTCTGCATTTCAACGTTTTTGATATTGTATCATCAGTAGTTTTCTTTCAGCTTCACGAAATAGCCTGTGCCACTGTGTATTAAGTGGAATTAAAAAGGGATTTATATTTGTAAATAGTGTTGTGTTAATAAACATGGATTCTGTTGCCCATTTACTTTACGCACATCTTAAAATATTAATGGTCTGGTGACATTAACCAACAACAGTCGCAGATAAAAGCACTAGTCTGCCCTGGATTGACTGTATATACACAACCCAAATTATTCGATTAGAATAAAACGGGACATGCTTCAACTGACGTGCCTTCAAGATATACGTAAAGTAAATGGGCGACAGTATCTAACGTAAAGATGCATGCTTGCGGGGTATAGCGTGCTAATTTTGAATAGGAGTGTTTGTGCAAAATCACATTCGCACCACTACACAATTCGATGTACGTAGTTTTTGGTGGATTTATAACACTACCAAGCGCTGTTTCTTTCGTGAATGGCTTTGGCCGTTTTCGAGATGCACAAAGGAATAATGTTAAATTCGCTATGAGAATGAGATTAACTTGACTTAATGAGAATAAAATAAGCCGACTTATTTTCATTCCTACTCCGGGATGTATACTGGTTGAGAAGTGACAACGGGATACACCTGGCGGAGATAATGGGTTGGTTGATAGAATTGTACTGCATGAAAATTATAGTATACTACAATTACAGTGTTCCAATAAAGTCTTCGCACAGCACCAGCACCATAAAAAGTTTATTGATAAAAATCAGCAACACTTTGCAAAATATTTAACATTTTTTTAATAACCATTTGTTTATGACACATTTCAGTTTATATTAATTGAAAAATAAATATATTTCAGTAAATGGTTTCAAAACTATCTAATACAAACTGGAAGAATTTCGCATTTGGACTCCAATAAAGTCTTTGTACATTTCTTTTCAAGTAAAATAAATAAATAAATATATCAAATGGTGTTGGATTTTAGTATTTAGTGGAGTGGTGGCCCTTGTTTTTAATGACGGCATTAAGGTGGTCTGGCATCGATGCCACAAGCGATTGGGTATATTTTACATCAATTTTCATCCACTCCTCTTGAAGAACCACTTTAAGACGAGTTTTTAAATTAATATGATGAGTTCTGATCTGTTTCTATAGCAAGTTCCAAATATGCTCAATTTGGATTTGGTCATTGTACCCCAAGTACATCCTTGCATTATGAACCATGTGTTTGGGGTCGTTGTCTTGCTGGAAATAAAATGCTTCAGACACGCCCAATATTCTACACCAGGTTCAGATTTCGTTTCAAACTTTCTATATACGCACGGTGGTCCATGAATTATTCTATTATTTCGAGGTTGCCAACGTCACTAGCAGCCATACAACCCCATACCATCACACCACCACCTCCGTGCTTTACTGTTTTAATAGTATTTTTGGGGTTGTATGCTTCTCCCGGTTTCCTCCATACTTTAATTCTGCCGTCAGATCCGAAAATATTGTACTTTGATTTATCAGAGAATATAATACTATCCCAAAACACAGGAGATGCATTTTGGTACTTCTCAGAGAAGGCAATGCGTTTTCGGCGGTTTACCATGTTTACGAGTGGTTTTCGACGAGGCTTGCGAGACTTAAACCCAGCATTAATGATAGCTTTTCGCACAGTTTCGGGACTAACTTTTTTGGTGAAGCTCTGTAGTGATTTTTTGAACACTTATAAATGGATCTGCAGTAACCATTCGTTTAATTTTTAGCCGATATTCATCCGCGAGAACTGAAGGCCGACTAGATTTGCTTTTGTTTTCTACACGGCCTTCATACTTGTATTTAAAACGGCCAATAACCGATTGAATTGTAGAACGACTACGGGACACTATCTTGGCTACTTCCGCGTATGACTTATTTTTCTTTACATGCAAATTAATTGTAAGCTCACGTTCTTTAACTGACAAATATTTTCCAGGCTCACTTTTTTTAAATCACGAAATTTTTTCAAAATTCACAACTTTTACTCTTCGAATGAACCACTGAAATATCCCGCTAAGCCCACTTTGTTCACTTTATCAAAGTACCGTTATTATTTAGAAAGAGAAGTTGCCAGAAAAAGCGAAATGTACGAAGACTTTATTGGAGTTGAAAAAGCAAAATTCTTCCAATTTTTATATACAAGTATAGTTTTGAAACCATTTACCGAAATTTATTTTTCAATTAATATAAAATCATAAAATATTTATAAAAAAAAATTTTAAAAATTTTGCAAAGTGTTGCTGATTTTTATCAATAAACTTTTTATTCGGTGCTGTGCGAAGACTTTATTGGAACATTGTATTATATTCGATTGCATCTGGATGGAATAGAATTTAAATCAGAGATTGCTCGTATAGGTGTGTAAATTTGGAATTGTATGTATTTTTCTATGCTAAATCGTAAAAAAATAAAAATTACTAATCTCAGGACTTACTCGACCAATTTGAACCAAATTCGGTATATAACATTTTGCTGACATTCCTATGTTATATTGCAAAAATCGAAATAGCACTATAACCACGCCTACTTTCCCTATATTACAAATTTATTTTCTATCTGATTATTTTCCTTTTCTGTATACAAATCAAATACCAATGAGCATATCGGGGTAACACTTTGCATAAATAGTGGCTTTAAGGTGTGCCACCTTATGACAAAAAATTTTCAAAATCGCACTACAACTGTTGCAGTCCCATACACCGAATATGTGTATTATTTCTTTTATGCGGTTATTTCAAGCAAAAGGTGTACAAAACAAAACCCAGAAATCTGACTCAATTGAAACAGTCCGTTAAATCTTTAATTGTGGCAACCGTTCAGGCCGCAATGAATAATTTTGTAATTAGGTGTCGTATATGCGTGGCTCTTGCATGAAGGTCATTTACGGTCCATAATTTTTAAAAATAATTAATTATACAAAATAAAATAAAATTTGCTATACAATAAAAAAAATGTTATGCATTGATTAAAAAAACAGTTATTACGGTTTTTTTTTGTAGCACGATTTTTGAGCTACCCTGTATAAAGATTTTCGATATCGGTCAATATATAAGTTATCTTAATGAAACTAAAATTGCATGTTTCTCAGTATCTTTGTGAATAAAATGGATAAAATCGGGTGACAACTTGTAAGGTACCTTAATGGAACACAGAGAGTATCTCGTTTTGTTAATAACTAATATGTGATAATGCCAAAAATAGACAAAATCATGTCAATACAACCCCTAGATCCCATATACCTAATATAAGGTTTTCAAATTCCGGTTTGCTTTATATCATAACAAAATTAACTGAACTTATAACATTGGATATGCTATAGTTTAATCCCGTAAATATGTGAATATAGTCTACGAATGACCCTGATTCCCATATAGTACTATAAAAGTATAACGATTTTATTATGTTTTATTCCAACAAACCTTATGCCGAATATGTCGTTCAGTGTGTGAGTAATATATTTATAAGAATGCAGAAAATATGTTATGCTGACTTGACATAGGCTTTGTATGTCAGGGCCTATTCTAGATAAAGAGTTTACCTGGTAAAATATTCAGAACGAAGTTGCGCAAGCTCTGGTTTCACGCGGCAACTCGAGCTCTTGTTCTGCTATACCATAGTTTGCACTCCAAGTACGCCATTCACTGGGAGGGAGTTTATGAAGATATTAATAGCTGTTAAGGTTGCTTCACTTCAAGCATGATACTGCAGGGATGGTTTCTGCGGACAACGAATCGAGAGTCTTATTTCGGCTCTGTACTTTGGTCCCAATCGCTGTCGTGGTGCGGAGTGAATGAGTGCAGACTGTCGAACGTAACACCTAAAATTTAAGGGTTGTTGACCGTCGGAATTTTAACATCATCGACGGAATTGTTGAGGTCCAGTCTGTACTCCTTCGTACAGTTTGCAAATAGGGTGGCTGTGGATTTGACAGTGGAGAGTTTTAGGTTCCTTGCAGTGAAAAGCAAGAAATTTCTTTCAATTTCATTGCCCGTCGTCATTTTCGTACAATCTTCGTATGAGGTATTATAAACTCTCTCTGATGGTTGTGGCAGCTTCGAAATGTAGAGATTAAGCAGTAGGGGGAAGAGGACACCCCCCTGGTGTAGTTTGGTGTGGCAGGTGGTTTAATTCTCCTTAATTTGGAATGTTGACCTCGAAATAGTACGAATGATTGTCGACCGCTCAGGTAGCGTTGTATGGTTGACAATGACAAAAGCTGTTGACAAGTCCAATTCTACGAGGACAGTCCTCCTACAGGGTGACTATTGTTGTAAGCCATGAGATATCTGGGCATTTATGACGCTAAGTGCTGTGCACTTTACGATAACCGTGGTGGTATTCAGCTAGGCTGAGATAGTGTGTGAAGATCGAGAGTAGCATGGCCTCAAGTATTTTCACTACTGGGGAAAGAGAGTATCGGGCGATAGGACCCCTCTTCCGATCTTTCACACAGGAGCTTGGTGAGAAAATTGACTTCCGTCGAGCCTAGGTGTTTTAACATCAGCATGTTTATATCGTCTGGGCCATTGGATTTGGATGCCTTTGCTTTGTTGGTAGCACTCTGCACCTCCTCCTGTGAAAGCGAGTCTTGCGAAGTTTTTGACATTTTGCGAAACCGTCAGGTAACCCATCTTTTCGCCTTGTTCACTGAAAGGTGCACTATGAATCGTCGGCTAAAATAGCTCGCACACTGGGAAATTTAGTTGTAATTGTTGAATTTGGGAGTGCTTTATTACATGTATTGCATCTAACCGAGGGGCAGTTACGGTGGAGCCTGTTAGCGCATACACCCTGAGGGTCTGGGTTGGATTCACTTCTCGGATCTGGAGGATAAAGAGTATGTTGCTTTGAAGGTGATGACAATATTAACTTGTTACTTATCAATCCAAACAAGGTTAAATCTTCGAAATAACAACTCTTGGCCAGATAAAATCAGTGCAATCAGCAAAAACTTTTTTCTGGCCTTAATATACCCCATATAGTGAGTTCTGACTATCCACATGACTCTGAACGGCTTAGGGTGTCAAACTATGTAATATTTTAATTAAATTAAAAGGACAAGTTTTCTTAAAAATAATGTGGATAAGCGCTAAAAGTAGAAATGAATTCCGATTATTTGGTTCATTTTTTTATCGTATACGAGGCTTGTTCAAAAAGTATCGCGAATTTTGTATTTTTTAAGAATGTGATTATTTGTTCATGAATATCTATTTTGTCTCCTTCAAAGAAATCATCCCTAGATATAACGCATCTACGCTATTAGGTATCAGTAAAGATGCAATACACGTAGCCCGCGGATTTTCCAACTTGACACTGCCTTTTGAACAAACCTCGTATTTGGCGAAAAACAACATATTATTGGTGCCGCACCCACTGAAGAGGAACATGAAAGGAAGACGCTACTCTACGATTGTGGAGATAAAAACTGCATTGAAGCAGGAGCTGAAAAAGATCACGAAAAATTACCTTTTCAAGTGATTTGAGGATTGGAAAAAACGCTGGCATCCGCGTATTATATCAAGGGATGATTACTTTGAATGGGACAAAATAGATATTCATGAAGAAATAAACACTTTCTTATGAAATACAAAATTATATTTAATTCAGCTCCTTGGTTGAGTTAGCATCACATACATATATTCAACACATTTAAGTTAATTATATTGTTTTTAATATATGTATGTACATACGGATACGAATGAAACTAAATGAATCTACGCCTGACAATATATATAAGTTAATAAGATACTAAATTTGATCGTAATTCATTTGGTTTCTTAGATAATGAAACGTTGAATTCTTTTGGAATATATTTATATTTCTTGTTCCCCTAACGCTTGTTTGTATCACCTAAAACTAATAGAGATAGAGTTATATATATATATATAATATAAATGATCAGGATAACGAGACGTGTTGAAATCCAGATGACTGTCTGTCCATCCGCTCAAGCTGTAACTTTAGTAAAAATAAAATATCGTCATGAAACTTGGTACACATGTTTGCTACCACAATAAGAAATTCGGTATTATACAATAGATAGACGCCATTAACTAAGCCAAAAATTTAAATACAAAACTGTTACTTAGTACAACGAATCGCATAAAGGCTAGGCACCTGGTCTGAAAATTTTTAAAAATTGGGCGTTGCCCCGCTATATCTCCCAAACCATTCAAGCACTATCATACGACAGTGCGAATAAAGTGAAATCAGAAGATAACCCCCCGGTTTTTTGTTTAAAGCTACTACTAAAAAAGTAATAAATCATTAACTAAATGCGTCAGAAATATTATATTATATTTTACATACAGAATGGTTCTACCACGATTACTTCCCATATAACACAACTTAATATTAATTTTCCAGGATAAAAATCAACCACCAAGCAAATCAGCAGTTGGTATAAAACTTTGCCCCAGATATTGAAAATACCGGTAAAAGTCAGAGATATATTATTGAAATTAAGAGAGAATACAGGAAAGTATTAAGTAGTATAATGATATGCCTGATGGACATTTTGTACATCAACTCCATATATGAAATATAACCTTTTCGGTTAAGCTTATGTCAGATATATCTCCGCTGACGGGAAGTAAAATATAGTTACAACTAATTGAGTCTATAACTAATAATATAACTTAATAAAATACCAAATTTGATTGTAATTATTCACGATTTCCTCGAATAATGAATATTGATTTTTTTCGAAACATTTTTTAATATAAAGTTTTGCCAACACCTAAAGTTATTTCCCCGGCTTTGATTTTTGAAAGTTGCGAGAGTATAAAATGTTCGGTTACACCCGTACTTTGCACTTCCTTACTTCATTGTTATTAAGTCTATCTAAAAATATTTCCCCAGCTTAGATCCTTGCAAATTGCGAAACCTTAAAATCTTCGGTTACAGCCGAACTGATCACCTCATTACTTGTTTGTATGTAAGTCGTTTTACTAAATCTTATTTCAAAAGCTTTGTTTTGACATGAATTTATCATGAGATATATATGAACAATTAATATACCCTGAACAGGGTATATTAAGTTTGCCACGAAGTTTGTAACACCCAGAAGGAAACGTCGTATACTCTATAAAATATATATATAACTGATCAGCATGATGAGATGAGTTGATTCAGCCCTGTCCGTCTGTCTGTCCGTCCGTCCGTCTGTATATACGCAAACTAGTCCTAGTTTTTAAGCTATCGATCTGAAATTTTGCACCCGTCTTTTCGTCACTAAGAAGCTGGTCATTTATCGGAACGGCCGATATCGGACCACTAAAGCATATAGCTTTCATACAAACTGAACAATCGGAATCAAGTGCTTGTATGGAAAAAGGTTTCATTTGACGAATTATCTTCACGAAATTTGGCATGGATTATTCTTTAAGTAACAATGTAATCTCCGAAGAAATTGTATAAATCGGATCACTATAGCATATAGCTGCCATACAAGCTGAACGATCGGAATCAAGTGCTTGTATGGAGAACTCTTTCATTTGACAAGGTATCTTCAAGAAATTTGACATAGGTATATGATTGTCTGAGGCAATAATGCAATCCTCGGAGAAATTGTAAAGATAGGATGACTATAGCATATAGCTGCCATAATAAGTGAAGGATGGGAATAATGTGCTTGCATGGAAAACTTTTCTATTTGACGAAGTATATTCACGAGATTAAATCGGAATCAAGTTCTTGTAAGGAACCTTTGTATTTGTGAAGGGTATTATAGTTCCGGTACAACCGAAGTTAATTTTTTTTAATTTTGTTTTTTGTATTATTTGCATTCATACAGAGGCTAATTCGTTAACATTAATTTTCGTATTGTCCAAAAGCCACTCCAGTTTCTTTAAAATGCTGATTCGTGCATATGATCGTTTCTATCTTCGAGCTTTTGACATTTCGCTATGAGTTATAAGCGAAACAACTCCATTTAGAATATTAGCAAAATTACGGAAATTGGAGAAACTGCGGTTTGTAATAACGGGTGATCCAAGTAGAGGTACTGTTTTCAATAGTCTTGTTTTGACAAATCACGCATGTGTCATGTCAAGCTATCATGTTCTTTTTGTTCAGTATCGTTTGGTATTTCATCACGAAAAGACTTAGACCTGAACAACGTTTACGAAATGTTCAACTTTATTACGAAAATTCATGTTCTGTATGGAGTGTGTTTCGCGCGCTTCGCTCAACTTATGGTTCACATAATCGGCCTGATACTGAGCGTATTATTCGCAATAACATCACCCTTATTGAGACCCAGCATTCATTTTTGGATACAATTCGACCGAATAGATTACGTCCAGCACGCAGTAAGAAAATATACGTGGCGACGTGGCGCATTTTACTTTGAGGCCTTTTTCTGGCTCAATGTGCATGTAAACAAGCGAAATTGCCGCATTTGGGATGAAGTGTAACCAAAGTAATTGTATCAATCAATGGATTTATTGAGAAAACTTCGGTGAGCAGATAATTTTACGTTTTGGTCCAGTCGATTGGCCACCACGGTCGTGTGATATCACACCGTTAGACTTTTTCCTTTAATGATATTTTAGGTCTTGGAGTCAAACATCACGCGTGTCATTCACCAGTTACCAGTCGAAATGCCCGAACAAATCATCGAAAATTGGACTCAACGGATGGCCAACATTTGAAAGAGATTTATTTTAATTTTTCTATGTTTCTTAAAAAAAGTAGAGAACCTCAAAACGGATCACCCTATATAATTTAGAAAAATAGTACCTTTAATCAATCAAAAGTCTTTTCAAAACCGATACTTAGCAATAAGTCAACAATTTCAGTAAAGGTAATTTTCAAAGAAGATTTACAAATCCCCAAAATTTCGATTTCATCCCAAACTATATTGTTAATGATTCTTTTTTGGCTTGAAATTTTTTGAAATTTGATTTATTTAGGCTGTGTGCAAAACGGTACAAAAATGAAAAAGCTCCAGAGCTAGGTATAATTTTGACAATTTATAAATATGAATACAGATATGTATTCAGGAATAAATGAATTAAAAAGAACCGCTGCATACCTAACGAGTATTTTATAATCTATGTTCGTAATTATTCATTTATTAACAGCATTCATTTATTATTTATTCCATTCAATACCGAAATAATACTCCAAATAGGGAAAGTTCTTGACAGCTTTTGAATTTTTATACTCTCGCAACTTGTTGCTACAGAGTATAATAGTTTTGTTCACCTAACGGTTGTTTGTATCACCTAAAACTAATCGAGTTATATATGGGGTTATATATTATATATATAAATGAGCAGGATGAAGAGACGAGTTGAAATCCGATTGACTGTCCGTCCGTCCGTCTGTCCGTCCATCCGTGCAAGCTGTAACTTGAGTAAAAACTGAGATATCTTTATGAAACTTGGAACACATGTTTCTTGGTACCGTAAGACGGTTGGTATTGCAGATGGGCGTAATCGGACTACTCCCACGCCCAAAAAACGCCATTAATCAAAAACAAATAAATTGCCATAACTAAGCTCCGCAATAAGATACGAGACTGTTATTTAGTACAAAGGATCGCATTAAGGAGGGGCATCAGAAGTTACATTTTTTTTTAAGTGGGCGTGGTCCCGCTCCTAATAAGTTTAATGTGCATATCTTCTAAACCGCTGAAACTATAATAACCAAATTCACTGGGAGCAAATGTTTTCAGCATCTCTATCGACGGTGTGAAATCGGGTGACAAGCCCGCCCACTCCCCATATAACGGTACTGTTAAAAACTACTAAACATTAAATTTTATCTCTGGGATAGTACGAGATGACTTTCTTGGAACTGCGTTCAAAATTAGTCAGTGGGCGTGGCACCGCCCACTTTTAGGTGAAACCCCATACCTTGGGATCTGCTTAACCGATTTCAACCAAATTCGGTGCATAACGTTTTTTTCATATTTCTATGTTATAGTGCGAAAATGGGCGAAATCGGACTACAACCACGCCTATTTCCTATATAAAACCATTTTCAATTTCATCTGATTCTTTCACTTTCCTCAATGCATATCAAGCAACAATGATTATATCGGGGTAAAACTTTGCGTGAATAATACGTTTGAAGTATGCCACCTTGTGGCCAAAAATTGTCTAAATCGAACTAAAACTGTTCAAGCCCCTAAGTACTAAATATGTGGACCTTAGTGCCTATAGTTGACCTTCTACCGAAAATATCAGTCAATCCACAAATAAATCTCAAACGAGTATACCATTTGACTTTGCCAGAGTATAAAATTTTCGGTTACATCCGAACTTAGCCCTTCCTTACTTTTTATTATTAAAAATTTTAAAAAAATAAAAGAATAAAGTAAAAAAATTATTTCTGTAGTTGATTAAAGGAGCTTAATGCATGGTAAATGTATTTATGTGTATAGGAAGATATAATTATGCATGTGCATATGCCTACCGAATGCAAATAGCGTCTTAGTAGCCTAGTAAGTTGCCTAAAATTCTCAATGAATAACAAATCTTCAAATAAATGATTTTTTTTGATTTCATTAATATTGATATTAGGAAGCAAAGTATTTGCTTTTAATTTAATTCATTTTACGAATATATTTAATAATTTAAATAGCCAGGCAAACATTCAGTAACACAATTGCGTTTGTTTTGAACTTCAACTGTCAAAATTTTACTTTTCATTTGGCCCAGCAAAATGTAACATTTATTCACACCAAGGAACTGTAAACTGCAATGACGGACAATAAAACTTAATTTATTTGAATTAGAAAGATAAGTACGTAGCCATGCATTTGTGATTTATATATAATATTCCAGTATTCGACCGCAGGCTTGAAGCGTTGTTGATTTATGTAAATAATAATAATTATTTAATTAGAGACAATGGAAGCGCAAAACATTACTGTTGTTGAATATGTATTTCAATGGGAATTAAAGAAAGGGATTTAGAGGTTAGCTCTTTTAGCTCATGTACATAAATCCGTTAAAATTCAGAAATTCGTTAAATAAATACAAAATGAGTCTACACTACATGGAAACTGTCTCTCAAAACTGAGAAAAATTAAGCAACTCTTAAATCCAACTAATCGTTTAATTAAAATGAACAAGACGAAAGGAGCAAGAACTGGCTGCCACAAGCGAATGTTTTGCAATCTCCATTGCGCAAATAAGCAGGAATACGAGTAACCTTTAGTGGATGTGTAGACTGCAAAAAACGCGTACTGACATTGGATACGGACGCATCACATTCCATAATTCGCAAAGTTGCAAATGAAGAAGAACTCTCAAGTTATCGGAAAAGTAAAGTGTGAGATCGTAATTGAAAAGATAGCCGTGTAACTCAACTTTATAGTGACAAATATCGTCTTTAAAGTTATAATTAGACTAGACTTTCTAGCAAATCAAGGCATGTAATTCACATTAGGAACAGAATTATAATCAATGTATATATATACAGTTTTATCGGCATTCCGGTGGAAATAAATAACCGAACGAAATAAGTGGAAAAAATATATATATACGGTAGCTATTATTTTGTGTCTCCAAACACACCGTAACAATCATCAAAATAAAAATAAAATTTTTTACAAAATCGAGTATTTCTACTTGCAATCTTTCCGGGGTCTCCCCTTGGGCTAATAGAGCAATAAGCAGGATCGCTTATTACACATAAGCAAAAGCTAACACAAACAAAAACTCATACATATTACAGAAATACAGACAGTTTTGAAGGCTTTAAACTTTTGCCGCGAATCATATTAACCGCAAGTAACATCCTTTCTAACATGCATACATATTTATATGCAAGTAACGGCAGCCTCTACACTGTAGCTTTGCGCTAATTATAAACAAAACTGTATCGCTGCAGTCAGCAATTATGCAACTCATTAATAAGCATATTTGCTTATTTAAGTAACTGATATTCTTTTTCGTTTCCACAAAATGCAAACAATAAAACCAATTACTAAACACAAAATGTAAGCAATTGCAAATATAAAACTAATTACTGAATAAGCTAATATTGTAACTGACACTCTCTTTATTGTACGAATTAAGCAAATAAGAAAAATGTATAAATTAGAAAAAAATTGAAATTAAGAGCTCAGTTATCTTTCAGGACCACTCAAACTATCGTTTTGATTTCTTCCGCGCGTTCACGGAAAACCATATAGTATTTAATACTTCTTAATCGAAGGAAGTTAATTGGCGACAAAAAAAATAGGGCGAAAATAACAAGTATACCTAGCCGAAAGGAGCAATCACAGTGACGCGTGTCGAACAACTTAACAAACAAGGATCCTCTCGGGAGGAGAAAAGTAAAAAAACCAACAACGTGAAAACCCTGGTATCGAGTCAATAATTGAAAACTATTCTTATACCAGGACGAATTCGCTAAAACTTTAATATTAATAAAATTCCGCAAGTGAATAAATTTTATACAACAAATAAAAAAAAAACTACAACAAATATACATACACCAACAGCCATAAAATGTGTATGAAATATAAAATCTACAAATAATAATACAAAACACAACATTAAATATTAATCATCAAAGAGTCAGAGAATAAAAAAAGGGCAAACAAGTAAGGAACGGCTAAGTTCGGATGTAACCGAACATTTTATACTCTCGGAAAGTCAAATGGTATACTCGTTTGAGATTTCTTTGTGGATTGACTGATATTTTCGGTAGAAGGTCAACTATAGGCACTGGGGTCCACATATCCGATTTTCGCACTATGACATGGAAATATGAAAAGAACGTTATGTACTGAATTTGGTTGAAATTGGTTAAGCAGATCCCAAGATATGGGTTTTCACCTAAAAGTGGGCGGTGCCACGCCCACTGACAAATTTTAAACGCCGTTACTATAAAATCATCTCATACCATTCCAGAGATAAAATTTAATGTCTCTGGCGAGTTTACTGCTTGATTTATCGCGCTTTTAGTAGTTTTTAACAGTACCGTTATATGGGGAGTGGGCGGAGTTGCCCCCCGATTTCAACTATTTTCAAACGTTTCAAACGTGACACCGCCCACTTTTGTGTGAAAACCCATATCTTGGGATCTTTTTAACCGATTTCAACCAAATTTGGTACATACTATTATTTTTATATTTCTATGTTATGGTGAAAAAATGGGCGAAATCGGATTACAACCACGCCTATTTTCCATATGACACCATTTTAAATTCCACTTGATTCCTTCACTTTCCACTATGCAAATCAAGCAACAATGATTATATCGGCGTAAACCTTTGCGTGAATAATACGTTTAAAATATGCCACCTTGTACCCAAAAATTCTCTAATTCGAACCAAAACTGTTCAAGCCCCTAGGTACTGAATATGTGGACCCCAGTACCTATAGTTGACTTTTTACCGTAAATATCGGCAATTGTGTAAGATATATAATTGAAATTCATATAATAGAATAAATAAATGAAATTATCGATAATAGTTTGTCTTTGTTTCAAAAATGGGTTGAATCGGATCAATAGTTCTTGTAGCCCTCATATATCTAATATAAATATTTTTGAACTTCCGCGTGACTGTATACCGCATATGTGAGTTATCTCAATGAAAAAGAGAGAGCGTGTTTTACTTTACAAGATCAAATCCGGTGAAAATTTTCCTTAGACCCCATGTAACTAATATTAGGATTTTCGAACACTCGTCTGACTTTACTCCATTTGATTGGTGATGGTATGTGAGGTACCTTAATGAAACAGTGGGAGCATATTATTAGTCTGTGGCATGTTATTAGTATGTGGTATTGGAAAAAATTAATAAAATCGGGTTAATACTGCCCTCAAATTCTATATACTACTGCTATATGCTTTTCGTTATTCTAACCAGTTTTATGCCGAATATGTCAGTCAGTGAGTATTAATATTTTTTTTATACTCTCGCAACCTGTTGCTACAGAGTATAATAGTTTTGTTCACCTAACGGTTGTTTGTATCACCCAAAACTAATCGATTTAGATATAGGGTTATATATATAAAAATGATCAGGATGAAGAGACGAGTTGAAATCCGGGTGACTGTCTGTCCGTTCGTCCGTCCGTGCAAGCTCTAGCTTGAGTAAAAATTGAGATATCTTTATGAAACTTAGTAGACATGTTTCTTGGTACCGTGAAACGGTTGGTATTGCAGATGGGCGTAATCGGACCACTGCCACGCCCACAAAACGCCATTAATCAAAAACAAATAACTTGCCATAACTAAGCTCCGCAATAAGATACAAGACTGTTATTTGGTAGACAGGATCACATTAGCGAGGGGCATCTGCAGTTAGAACTTTTTTTAAAAAGTGGGCGTGGTCCCGCCTCTAATAGGTTTAATGTGCATATCTCCTAAACCCCTAATGTTATAATAACAAAATTCACTAGAAGCAAATATTTTTAGCACTTCTATTGACGGTGCGAAAATAGTTGAAATCAGGTGGCAACTTCGCCCACTCCCCATATAACGGTACTGTTCAAAACTACTAAAAGCGCGATAAATCAAGCACTAAACACGCCAGAGACATTAAATTTTATCTCTGAGATGGTATAAATTGGCTTTATAGGAACCGCGTTCAAAATTAGTCAGTGGGCGTGGCACAGCCCACTTTTAGGTGAAAACCCATATCTTGAGATCTCCTCAACCGATTTCAACCAAATTCGGTGCATAACGATCTTTTCATGGTTCTATGTCATAGTGCGAAAATGGTCGAAATCGGACTACAACCACGCTTACTTCCCATGTAACACCATTTTAAATTCCATCTGATTCTTTCACTTTCCACTATGCAAATCAGGTAACAATGATTATATCGGGGTAAAACTTTGCGTGAATAATGAAATCAAAGTACCTTGTGGCCAAAAATTGTCTAAATCGAACCAAAACTGTTCAAACCCCTAAGTACTAAATATGTGGACCCCAGTGCCTATAGTTGACCTTCTACCGAAAATATCAGTCAATCCACAAAGAAATCTCAAACGAGTATACCATTTGACTTTGCGAGAGTATAAAATGTTCGGTTACATCCGAACTTAGCCCTTCCTTACTTGCTTATATATAAAATTGCTCATATAATGAATTCCGATTCTCTGGTTGACGTTTGCCAGCTAAGCTTATAATATAAAATTTAGCCACTTTGGTGGAGTTAATATCACATTCATACTTATGCATATCTCACTTCAAGCAATAAAACTGAGACTAAGTTTATGACCTTTTATATAAGTCAAGAAGATACCAAATTAAATTGTAATTTAATCACGATATCATTTAATAATGGATGTTTAATTCAACATTTTTTAATATACGGTTTAGAGGAATTTTCTGGTCTTTGATTTTCCCAGCTCACATGTACTACTTATGGTATAATTTTTTTCGTCAATTTGATAATTTAATAAAATTAAATAGACAGTTTTTCTTAAAAATTATATATATCGCTACATATGAATGAAATAGGTCTAGACTATGTTTAAACCTTATAACCCTAATATACTGATTTCCGCTCCTCTGGTACAACAGCAACCTCATATACCCCACATATTAAATCTAACCCCTTTGGTTCAGTTTATATCACATATACCATGTTTGAGTTAAATAGCTTCTTTTTATAAAAATTAACAAAATTAATCGGAGAAAAAAATAGTATTGACACAAAATAAATCTATGATCAATAACATAAGTTAATAAGATACCAAATAATAATCGAATAATGAATGTTGAATTCTTTCGCAACATTTTTATACTTTCGCAACATGTTGCCACAGAGTATAGTTTTGTTCACCAAAGAATTGTTTGCATCACCTAAAGTGATAGATATAGATTTCTATATACATATATTTCTTCTAATATTTGGTGATAATCAGTGGTTAGGTATATTTTCTCAGCCATCATGTTGAACTTATTATAAAATATACCAGTCAACAATGCTAAAAAAGTTTCTTAGAGTGCTGGACTTTGTATAGAGCAAAAAAATCTTTCTAGAAAAAATTGCATGAAATAAATATTAGAAATGTAGTATCAAAAGGGCTAAAGACCCTTTTTATGTGAGTATAGATAAACTGCGACCATCGGTTTACATGCTACTGTCTATTATTTAATAATAATAATAAAAAATTTTATTCATTGTCCAAAAACGATTTCTTTTCATACTTCTCAATACAGTTGTAATGCATTCTATATAAAATCAATTATAAGCGTATACAAAAAGCACAAGAACGATTTCTCATAATTTGAGTAAATTTAGTTTACAAATTGCTCTAATTATTTTCACTGTGAGTGAAAAGTAAATAACTAAGGCAACAGTTCCTACTTCTAATTATTAAAATATAATATATAAAGAAGTCTCAAACGAATATACCATTTAACTTTGCGAGAGTATAAAATGTTCGGTTACATCCGAACTTAGCCCTTCCTTACTTGTTTATTATATCGATATTATTATACATGTTTAGCTTAAAAATAATAAATATTAACAACTTTAAAAATGATATAATATTATTATATTAATTTGTATATAATATTTACAATATTAAACATAAATTTTTGTAGAGATTATTATACATATATCCAAATTATATTTCTTTTTTCCTTATACTATTTAATTTCTATCATATATTTACACAATAATGTCATATATAATAACAAATTATATATATATAATTTTAATTTTCTTAATTAGATTATTTACATATTTTTCTTAAAATTGTCTTAAAAACTACTGTCAAAATTCCTATACCATTCCAATTCGATTATATTGGGGAAAAAAAATGAAGAACTTTGCACTAAGTCTGAAAACTTTAGTTCGAAATAGAGACACAAATACTGTCATGATGTCTCAAAAGTAATTGCATTTACACGGGCAGGATCCATGTTTGAAAATGCACAATCAATTTGTGTACTGGCAGGTGTAGTTGATCACCAAGCAGGAAACTAAAGTTTTTTTCTTGGAGCAGATTTCTTATTGCAATCCCTGTAGACATTAAACAAATGTTAAAATCTCCAACAATTAGCACATTTTGATTGCCTAACTCAGAAGTAAGGACTTCCTGAAGTTCTACAATTAATTGTCTGACAGAGAAAGCTGAATTTCTATATAGAACCAGAATATTAATATTGAAACATTTAAACAAAACCGCTTCTAAAACTTTGCGGCCTGAATAAATTTTTTTACAGCCTTTGATTCTATAGAGCAAGCAATACTATGCATATATTATAATGCCCCGTTTATTTCTGTTGGTTGTTTCCGTGCTATCTATCCTCAGCTCGTTAATTGGAGTAAATCCTGGTATATCAAAACTTTCGCAAGGATAACTCCAAATTTCTACAAAACATCAAATATCTGAAGATAGCATCAAACAGTCGCTTTTTATATCACTAATGTGAGCGTGAAGCCTCTGAACATTATGTAATAAAATTTGATGGTCGAGTATGAACTACAACTTTATTATATGTGGCACCCTGACTTTTATGAATAGTTATTCCCTCAGCCGGAACAACTCGAAACTGATTTATTTCAATTGAAATTTGTTCATTTCTTTTATATTGAAAAGTATTTAGAACTTTTTCAATTGGTGTCCAAGAACTTTCTAGAGGATGAGGCTTTTTTGATCGTGCTATCAAACCAACAGAAGGTTCCAAAAATTTAATCCACAGAATTGTTGGAAAAGAACAATGGAAATCAATTTGCATAAGTTGTCCAGCTGCCCCATTAACCAAGCCATCACACGTGTTTATGTTCACTATAATCATATATTTGGCGGAGGTTTTTAGTGTCAATTCATAGGGCAGTCTCTGCGTTTCAGAAGTTTTGAAAAGTTTAACTCTTTCCAAAATATTATCATTTTCATTTATACAAATTCCTTTAACTGAGTCTTTTGCAGTTGAAAGGAAAACATCTGTTGGGATTCGACTGAGCTTAAGGGCATTGAATTTATTTGTCTCTTCATTGGACCAAAATAAATGTATGGCATCATCGGGAACTTATTCGAAATTAACTACTCGAGTTTCAATGAGTGATATGTCCTCATTTGTCATAGTACCAGATGCCATATGATTTAATGCAATTGCAAAGGCCTGATCCTCCCGTTGTCTCATTATATCTGTAAATTCAAAGTATTTAAATAACTCCCACAAATGGGAACCAACTAAAGTGCTGTATGCATCATTGGGATTAGGAGAGAGTATCCACCTATCTCCAACAGGTGAGAGTTGCTTCAAATCACCAAACACTATGATCGGTATACCACCGAAGGGGCTGTCTGTTTTGAAAATTTGTTTTAATCTCGCATTAACAGAGCTAAACATACGAGCACCTACCATCGATATTTCATCAATTATGATTAATTTTAAATCGATAAGTCTGGAATACAATGAATTAACTGTGTCATTGCTAAGTGGCGTCAACTCTCTATTCAACTGATTAACAGGTAAAGAGAATATTGAATGAAGGGCCATTCCACCTATTCCGAATGCTGCTTTACCCGTAGGTGCGCAAAGAAGAACTTGTAAATAACTTGGATTGGATCCAGGTGTAAAATAGTAACGATGGTTAAGTGCTTGATATATTGCAGATATCAAACGACTCTTTCCTACACCTGCACCGCCGCCAATGAACTCATAAAAAGGGCGATTTGTTTTTAGCTGGTGCATCAAATGTGTCAAATAGGTTCTTTGCTTAGTATTTAGACTTTGAACTAAAGAAAATAATTCCTCAACTGGAATTAAAGGGGGTAGTTTAATAAGTCTAATATTGCAATCAGATTCAGTGCCATTATCTGTTGAATCTTCACCATGCAAGTCCAGCAAATTTATATGGGTTTATTTCTGGAAGTGCCAACACTCTGAACTCATTTTCCACGATAGTAAGTTCATTTTGAGCACTTTCCTCCAAGTCTATTTCATTATAAAGACTTTCAAGAACATTTTCAAGTTCTCTTTGCTCAAAAACATCATATTTTCTTTGACTTTCCTTAACTAGAATACGATGTGTTATGAAAGTCTTCCGCCGTGGATAGTAAAGCATTACCATTTCGCGGAAATACTCAACTCTGGCCAAATCTGGGTTAAACCTTCTATACCGAATAATACAAGGTTTGTTACGTTTCTTAACAAAACTGCTACTGTCTTTAAGAGGCACGACAACCCCGCTTTCTGGTAAATTATCGTTTTCCCTCTCTTCTTCTTCATGATCACTGTCTTGTGCTCTTCTACTAAATTTAACATATTTATACATAGATGCAAAATCAGCTAAGCAAAGAGTTTCTAACTGATCGGATGTTTGAACATAACGGTCTAAAATACCGGCTACGAATATTTCAGTCGAACCTGAAGGAAGGTTCTGAAGTTCCGCTCTAGGTTTTACCATTCGAACACGTTCCTAAATATTTATGCATTACTTGCTTCCGAAAGATGGAGCCCAATGCAGAAATATACTGCTTCTTGTGCAGATATTTCTGTGCCTGATATAAATTTGTGACCTATATGTTTAAGTTTTTGCTGAATAGTATAATTTCCAGCATTTACCTCTGATATAGCTTCATTTAAGAGCCTAGAAATTCCCCTGTTAGACTTGTTAATATAATTAATTATATATGAACAGCAAGCATATGCATCCAGTATATATTGGATATCCATATTTGCTCTATGGAGTACCAAAATCAGAGGATTATAAGCGTTTAAAAAACGATCCTGCAATTTTCTTTTTAGAATAATTTTTGGTTTTGTTAAACTTGATCTAAGGGCTAACAAATAGTCATCAAAAGACATATTTATTCTACTATCAGACAGGAAGTGTTCAAAAATCGTTTAAATTAGAAATGTCTTCTGTATTCATATTTGAATTTTGAAAAAGTTTTCCTTGTGTCTTTCTGAATTTTGACTTGTTTCTGTAAGAGGTAACAGTATTTGCGTTGATGGCATTGGTGGATATGGTATACCAAAACGACAAAACTGTTGTCCTCATATTTTCCTAGTACAAGACCGACTGTGGTTATGCTTTTGATAACACAAATAATTTTCTAAGTGGCTGATCGAACCATCGGTAGAAATATAATTGTCAATAAAACTAATGACATCAGGGAATGTCTGAGGATCTTGAAGGTTGATCCTGGGAGCATTATTAAGCCAATACATGCCATGTACATGCGGGGAACCTCTCTGTTGAAACTCCACTCTCCAGTAGAAATTTGTAACAAAATGCTCTCCAAAAATGCCGGCGTTGTCTTTAAAAAGCTAAAGAATTTGTCGATAGCGGTAGTCAAAATATCTAGCACAAGTAACCGCGTCTGACCGAATTAAGCGATATCTATCTTGGGCTGTTAAACTGTTGGCTTCCTCTTCCGAAATATCTTTAGAATCAACAGTTTTAGAGAGGATGACCAAAAGCTCAACCCACTGAGTTTTTGCAGCCGATAAAGTGATAAAGAAGGTTGGAAGCCCAAATTGGCGAATTATAGCGATTACCTTTTTCTTCTCAGCTTCCCAGTGCGCAGGTGAGGATCTAACGCCTTTCAAAACCTTGTAACCATCATCGTGTTGAATCAGCTTTTGAACAAAGTTTTCGTTTAATAGATTTTGGGCCGTAACTCGGTTGCGACCTGAAAACTTTCTAAGGCAAATGGATGTACTATTCTTAATTTGTAGCAATTCTAATTTTTTGTAATCATAGAAAAACTTTGGAATGGTACACCCTCTTCTGTCAAAACGGCGAATTTCAGAACGTATTATCTTGCTATACGTTTCAGAGCATGTACGCTTCTGCCCAACGTATATTGTTCCAAATGACAACTCTTCTGAATTATTATCTTGAATTATGTCAATTGGTCTTTGTCCTTCACCTGACGCTATAACTAAACGGTTATAGTCTAAATTTTGTACAGGAATATTGTCCAAAAGAGTTTCTTGACCGCCTGGATTTAGCTCTGAAGGTAAAAGACCCGTGGGAATATTATTACCTGAGGGATTATCATGAGAAGTTTGTGCCGCATGAAAAGATTGAACCAATCGGGAATCCTCTGCAGATGCAACAAACGGAACTTCTTCTTGGTCATTAAATTCTGAAATCCAGTTTTCATTAATATGTATATTGTGCTCACGATACAGAGGGGTATTCACTAAGAATTGCAAAGCTTCCATAATCATTGCGGGGTGTATGGTATCTATCATGTAATCATGATTGTACTCCAAACGCCTTCTTAAGTGAATTTGTATCGAATGAGCCTCATCAAAGGACCTTGGTACAGATGCCACAATATTGTTAACAGAAATTGGTATATTAACAACAGCACCTTTGAGCAAACTCTGACCTTGATATCCTAACGGACGGATTGTCGTAAAAGGCAATCTAGGCATTATGAGACGTTCTTCAATTGGGGTTAAACCTTTCAAACAATCCGGTATTTCAGGAAAGTCTAGACCGTTAGCTAAACATATTTTTGGAACGTTCTTTTTAACAATCACATTTTTGCAAGTAGCACAAAAATTGTAATTTCCATCTTCTGAAGGAAATTTTTGCATTAAAAAGAAGGCGGATGCAGCATTCGTGTGACCTTGCGCAATAGTTTCGAGTAGCGCCCTTATTTATATTTTGAAAATAAATGTTTTTGAAATCTGTTAAATTGCCACAATTATCAGTTTCTATAACATTATTTTCTCTCGTTAATCGGATTCGTTGGGACTGCCTTTTGTTTTCAGTTTGTCTATTGAGTGGGTTATCTCTACGAAGGCGAACTTGACCTTGTCTAAGACGTCTCTGATTCAAAATTTCTTCCCTCATACCCCTCCTACTAAGCTGTGGACGTTGTGGTTTTCTATCACGCTTCTCTCTCCTTATTTCAGGATTTCTGCTTGCATGCTCCCTTTGCATTTGATCACGAATGCGCTCTAAATTCCTATACTCAGGATTTCTAACGCGAAGTTCTCTATGATCCCTAGTGTTCCTACTTTGTTCATCATAACGTACCTCAGGATTTTCTCGACGAGATCTATGACCTCGAGTATTTCTTATTTGCTCTTCAGAGCGAATTTGTGGATATTGCCGCCTTGTTTTTTGTTTAACAGTATTTGCAACTTGCTCAACAGATCGAACCTCGGGATCTTCACGCCGAGACCTATGACCTCGAGTATCTCTTATTTGCTCTTCAGAGCGAATTTGCGGATCTTGCCGCCATGTTCTATGTTGAACAGTATTTAAATTTTGTTCAAAAGACCGTACCTCGAGATTTTCCCGCCTGGTTCTATGTTGATTTGTATTGATAATTTGTTCAGACAGACGTACACCGGAGTCTAGTCTACGATTGGCGCGACTTACAGTATTTTGTGACTGCTCACTATCTCTATATAAAGAGTTTGTACGAAGAACTCTCATACGTCTTCTATTCTGAAGACGACTTAGTAATATAGATTTTCTATTTAATCTAGGCATAATTAATTAATAATAAATGGATTAATATATAAATTAATTATAGATAATACTTATATAATTCAGTCCGTCCGGGTGTTAAAAGTTGGATCCTAGGTGCTGCTCTCTTTCACTGTAATTCCTTGTAAGTCGTTGCTATGACTCCTTTCCTGTTCCGTGTATAGGTACTATGGTATACTGGTGCACATATGTATATGTGTTTGCTCGCCACTGTATATAATACGGTTTTGCTCGTCACTGTATTTAATAATACTTTAAACACTATATAACTAATACACTAAAATTACATCTAGTGAAACTGAAACTAAAAACACAGTGTACTGATATTTATTATACTCTTGCAACATGTTGGTACAGCTTACGTACTTTTGTATACCTATATATTACTTAGCTATTCACTAACATAATAATACATAATATTTTGTTATATTTATATTTTAGAAATTAGTAGTTTATTTCATTGTATTGAAATTAAGTTCTCTGAAAACCCCTCCGTAAATTACTTTTGTTAAACGTTTTCTAAAACAGGGGGATCTATAGTACCTATTTTGAAGGGTATACCCATGAAGGCTAAATTAACAATAACTTACATATAATTAAGTATGGTATACACATATGTAGAGCAGGTATGTAGATTTTCTTCTTTCTGTCTTAATATCTAAACCTTTCATAAGCTGCCAACGGCGATAGGTAAAAATGTAATTTTCTTGAGTTTACAGTTAACCTCATGACCTTCATATTAAAATGTGTCGCAAAACTGAAATAATAGACAGTAGCATGTAAACCGATGGAGTCGCAGTTTATCTACAACCACATAAAAAGGGTCTTTAGCCCTTTTGATACTACATTACTAAAATTTATTTCATGCAATTTTTTCTAGAAAGATTTTTTTGCTCTATACAAAGTCCAGCACTCTAAGAAAATTTTTAGCATTGTTGTCTGGTATATTTTATAATAAGTTCAACATAATGGCTGAGAAAATATACCTAACCACTGATTATCACCAAATATTAGAAGAAATATATGTATATAGAAATCTATACATATCTATAACTTTAGGTGATGCAAACAACTCTTTGGTGAACAAAACTATACTCTGTTGCAACATGTTGCGAAAGTATAAAAATGTTGCGAAAGAATTCAACATTCATTATTCGATTATTATTTTGTATCATATTAACTTATGTTATTGATCATAGATTTATTTTGTGTCAATACTATTTTTTTCTCCGATTAATTTTGTTAATTTTTATAAAAAGAAGCTATTTAACTCAAACATGGTATATGTGATATAAACTGAACCAAAGGGTTTAGATTTAATATGTGGGGTATATGAGGTTGCTGTTGTACCAGAGGAGCGGAAATCAGTATATTAGAGTCGAGACCAATTTCATTCATATGCAGCGATATACATTATTTTTAAGAAAAACTGTCCATTTAATTTCATTAAATTATCAAATTGACGAAAAAAAGTATACCATAAGTAGTACATGTGAGCTGGGAAAATCAAAGACCAGAAAATTCCTCCAAACCGTATATTAAAAAATGTTGAATTAAACATCCATTATTAAATGATATCGTGCTTAAATTACAATTTAATTCGGTATCTTCCTGACCTATATTAAAGGCCATAAACTTAGTCTCAGTTTTATTGCTTGAAGTGAGATATACATAAGTATGAATGTGATATTAATTCCACCAAAGTGGCTAAATTTTATATTATAAGCTTAGCTAGCAAACGTCAACCAGAGAATCGGAATTCATTATATGAAGGTGTGAGGTTTAGACTTAGTATATATTAATTTCATTTTAATTCAGCGTCAAACCACATAATTTTTAAGAAACCTTTTCCACTTAATTTCGTTGAAATATCACGTTGATCAACCGGAACGGTGTAAAGACAGGTGGAAAGACGGAAATCATATATATATTGGGGATAGAGAAATATATTAATTTTGACATTGCTCAGCTATACTCGAGAACATATTTTGAAGCAATTTTATATATAAAAAAAAAATATTAATACTCACTGACCGACATATTCGGCATAAAACTGGTTAGAATAACGAAAAGCATTATAAGTAGTATATGGAATTTGAGGGCAGTATTAACCCGATTTTATTAATTTTTTTCCAATACCACATACTACTAACATGCCACAGACTAATAAAATGTTCCTACTGTTTCATTAAGGTAACTCAAATACCATCACCAATCAAATGGAGTAAAGTCAGACGAATGTTCGAAAATCCTGATATTAGTTACATGGGGTCTAAGGAAAATTTTCACCCGATTTGATCTTGTTATGAGTAAAACACGCTCTCTCATTTTCTTTGACATAACTCACATATGCGGTATAAAGTCACGCGGAAGTTCAAAAATATTTATATTAGATATATGAGGGCTACAAGAATTATTGATCCGATTCAACCCATATTTGAAACGAAGACATACTATTATCGATAGTTTCATTTACTTATTCTATTATATGAATTTCAATTATATATCTTACACAATGGCCGATATTTACGGTAAAAAGTCAACTATAGGTACTGGGGTCCACAGTACCTAGGGGCTTGAACAGTTTTGGTTCGATTTAGAGCATTTTTAGTCACAAGGTGGCATACTTTAAACGTATTATTCACGCAAAGGTTTACGCCGATATAATCATTGTTGCTTGATTTGCATAGTGGAAAGTGAAAGAATCAAGTGGAATTTAAAATGGGGTCATATGGAAAATAGGCGTGGTTGTAATCCGATTTCGCCCATTTTCGCACCATAACATAGAAATATAAAACGAATGTTATGTAGCAAATTTGGTTGAAATCGGTTTAAAAGATCCCAAGATATGGGTTTTCACCTAAAAGTGGGCGATGTCACGCCCACTGTCTAATTTTGAACGCGGTTCCTATAAAGTCATCTCATTCCATCGCTGTGATAAAATGTAATGTCTCTGGCGTGTTTAGTGCTTGATTGACATGGGGAGTGGGCGGGGTTGTCACCGTAGGTAGAGCTGCTAAAAACATTTGCTTCCAGTGAATTTTGTTATTATAGCTTTAGTAGTTTAGGAGATATGCACATTAAACCTATTAGGGGCGGGACCACGCCCACTTAAAAACAATAATTTTAACTGCAGATGCCCCTTCCTAATATGATCTCTAGTACCAAATAACAGTCTTGTATCTTATTGCGGAGCTTAGTTATGATAATTTATTTGTTTTTGATTAATGACGTTTTGTGGGCGTGGCAGTGGTCCGATTACGCCCATCTGCAATACCAACCGTCTTACTGTACCAAGAAACATGTTTACCAAGTGTCATAAATATATCTCAATTTTTACTGAAGTTACAGCTTGCACGGACGGACGGACGGACAGACAGTCACCCGGATGGTGGTCTATCCTCAACTCGTCTCTTCATCCTGATCATTTTTATATACATAACCCTATATCTAACTCGATTAGTTTTAGGTGATACAAACAACCGTTAGGTGAACAAAACTATAATACTCTGTAGCAACATGTTGCGAGAGTATAAAAAAGACTTCATCGGCCAAAGGTACACAAACCTCGTTCTAAAAACAGCAATCAACAAACCCCTTTAGAAAAGGACAAAAAGAAGTAAGTTATTTAATATTCTAATATATTTAAGATATATTAAATTTATAACAATAAAATTGTATAAAAATTTTGTGAAACGATCCCAGTTATATCTTAAGCCAAAGTACTGTGAGCATTGTAAATCTGATACGTATGAAACTTACAAGTACTCAAATTTATAAAAAAAGCATGTTGTAAATGAAGGTTCGATCAAATTTTTTTAAAATCGCGATTCGCAACTACAAGTTTATAACATAAACTCAATTGTGCGATTCTGAACTCCAGATCCTCCAGAGAAAGTTTCCAAAAGTCGAACCGAAAAAAACTAAAAAAAATATATATATTACCAAAAAAGGTGGCAACACTTCAAGCTCTTAAGCTGCAATTTTTTTAGCTGTGTACATTTGTGTTTTTATTTTAAAAAATTCTCGAAGTTTAACTGATTTTTATTACCGTGTTAATACAAATTTTTAGTGATTAAACTCTCAGTTTCATGATAATTATTTTATGTTCTGTTTTGTGCGGTATTAAAATGTATTAAAAAGTTTAAACTTTTCAATTTTTGGTGCCGAGTCAGCCTTTCTTTCATTTTGTTTTATTTTATTCTATTTTCTCACTTTGTTTATCTTATTCACTTCTTTATTCACAGCTGTGTTGCGTTTAGCTTTTTATTTGTTACAGTGCTTCTAAAACTGCTCGCTATATTGCTTCTTCAAATTGTCTTGGTTTTAAACTTTGATAAAAAAAAATTGTTCTTAATTGAATTTATTATTATTAATATTTTATTAACACACTAATTTATTATTAATCTTCATTCTTGTGGTTTATTATGTCTTGTAACTTCCCCAATTGTAACATTAAAGGCGAGTCAGATCGCTACGTTTCATGCTGGCTTTGTGATGGGCTTGCCCATATTAAATGTGCTGGACTGACTGGTAGAATCTGTAAGGGATTGCGTTGGTCCTGTTTAAATTGTAGATCTATTGAAATCGATCTACTTAAAGTTTATAGGGAGACACGCAATGGCTTTAACGAAATCGGTCGTGATCTTGTAACCCTCACTGAAAAATTTAGGCACTATGAAAAATTGTTCAAATCTTTTAAGTGCCTGAATGATTCTCACGAATCCTCTAAACCTGCTCCTAAGCGTAAACGTCCTTCCGATGAAGTAACACTTAGTTCTTCTGTTCAGAAAAGAACGTCTCCTCCCAATGACCTAATAAATCTCTCTTCTCCTTGCCCTCAAGGTGATAAGCCGTCAACTTCCAAAGAGCTCAATTCCCCAAAAGCTCTATCTAATAGTAATAAGTGTCTCACAATTCCAGAGGCTCCCCCTATTAACTTAGTAGCATCAGTTAATAACTTGATAGTTATTCCACCTAAAAAGTCTATATTTATTTCGAGACTTGCCAAAGATACCTTGGTGGAGGACATTAAATCTTACATTTCGTCACGTTTAAAAATCGATGATATCAATATACGTAAATTTAACTTCAATTATGATAGAAGTATATCATCGTTTAAAATAGACGTATCTCTTGAAACATTCAAAAAGATCTTAGATAGTTCATTCTGGGACTTTTGTACGCGAATTTAAACCTAAACTTAGAAGTCAAACTGAGGAAAACAGTGTTAAATTACCAAAAGCAACCACCGATATAAAAAACTGATTGGTAGAAATTCGCTAAGCATTTATTATCAAAATGTTAGAGGTCTTAATACAAAATTAACTGACTTGTATTTGAACAGTTCCAATTTTAATTTCCATATAATTGGATTTACAGAAACTTGGTTAAAACCTCACATTTTTGATAATGAGATTTTAAACAGCATTCCTCTATCCCATCTGAAAATATTCTTGTTCCAGGGACCGACTCATTTGAATTTAAATGTATTAGAGTATAGGTTAATGGTTGCTTTATTTATTTAACCCTATCTTATATACCACCCCATTCCGACTTATCTGTATACATGCAGCATGCTTCTTTAATAAATAATGCTACCTCGATGGCAAATAATGCAGATTCAATAATTGTATTAGGTGATTTCAATTTACCGTGTGCTTCGTGGAAACCTTTCGATGACTATATCGTGCCGATTTGCAATCGGTCATGTTTTAATGAGTTTTTCGAAAAAATGTCCGAGTTGGGTCTGAACCAAATTAATTGCATTCCGAATAAATTTGGTAAATGCTTAGATTTAGTATACGTTGATACCTCTGCAAAGTGTTCCGTTATTCAGAGTAATCCTCTTGTTCTACCAGAGGACTCATATCATCCTACTTTGGAAATATCTGTCGAAATCTCAGGCATTGTACGGGATAATAATCATCAAACTTCGTGCTTCTGTACTCGGTTTAACTTTGCAAAAGCTAATTTAAAAAAATTAAATATAGAATTTTCTACAATAACATGGCCTAATTATAATGGTGACATTGAATTGAGTGTCTCTCATTTTAATAACATTATTATGAAATTATTTGAAAAGTATGTTCCAATAGTAATTGTTAATAAAAGCAAAAGTATAAGTCCGTGGTTTTCGAAAGAGTTATATAAATTGAAAAACAGAAAAACTCGAGCCTTTAAACATTTTAAAAAAACCGGTTCACTTGTCGACTATTCTAAATATTCGCTATTGCGTCGACAATATTTTGACCTAAACAAAAAATGTTATAATAATTACTTAAATAAAGTAAAATAAAATATTGTAAGTAATCCAAAATCGTTCTATGATTTCGTCAACTCCAAACGCAGGATTTCCAAATTTCCGTCCGCAATGAAACACAAATCTATCATTTCAAGTGACAATGATATTATATCCAATATGTTTGCAGAATTTTTCAAGTCAAACTACTGTAATAATTCTTCCAAAACTTTTTCTTATCAGCAAGTGCTGTGTTCGAATACTTTAATTAACGCCCCAGTTATTTCTGAAGAAGACGTCCTTTTTAATTTAAATAAGTTAAAACCATCTTTTAGTTATGGCCCAGACATGATACCCTCATGCTTCCTAAAAAATAGTGCCAAATATATTTACTTGCATTTGACAAGGATATTTAATTCCTCTCTTAAACACGGTATATTTCCTTCAATATGGAAACAGTCATTTATAATCCCTTTGCATATAAGTGGATTTAGATCCAACATTGAAAACTATAGAGGTATCGCAAAACTATCAGTTATACCTAAACTTTTTGAAGCTATCATCACTGACCATATAACCTTTTTTCTCCGATTTCTCCGTTAATTTCCCCATCTCAGCATGGATTTCGTAAAGGGAACTCGACTATATCAAACTTACTTGAATTTGTAAACCATGTATCATTGGGTTTTAGGGAACATAAGCATACGGATGTTATATACACAGACTTTAGCAAAGCTTTCGATAAAGTAAATATCTCGATTCTCATACATAAACTTGATCTGCTGGGCTTTCAGCCAAGATTCCTTCAATGGGTATCTTCCTATCTGTATAATAGAACACAACGAGTGATATTTGAGGATACACCTTCAGATACAATTAATGTTTCTTCTGGTGTTCCGCAAGGTAGTCATCTTGGCCCGATTCTGTTCTTGTTGTTTATTAACGATATCTCTTCAGTAATAGAATTCTCAAAAATTTTATTATACGCTGACGATGTAAAGCTTTTTAAATCATACACTTCAACTGAGGAAAGGTGTCTGTTGCAAACAGACTTAAACAATTTGGTTGCATGGTGTGATAGAAATGATTTGCCATTGAATCTCAATAAATGTAAGACGATGTGCTTTTCCCATAGATCTGTGCACCCCTCTTTTATTACGTAATAAAACACCATATTTTAGAGCAAGTTTTAAACTATGTTGATTTGGGAGTTAATATGGACCCTAAGCTTAATTTCAGTCTTCATATTGATACCATGGTCTTGAAAGCAAAAGCTGTCCTCAGTTTTGTTAAACGTTGGTCTAAAGAATTTAGAGATCCGTATATTACTAAAACACTTTATACAACTTTGGTTAGACCTATATTGGAATATGGCTCTGTGGTATGGAACCCTAGCTACCAAATCCATTCTGACAAGTTAGAGTCGGTTCAAAAACAATTTTTACTTTTCGCCTTAGCGCATTTCCGATGGGATGCTAGGGTAAGTCTACCTCCATACACTAGTCGTTTAAAACTTATTAATCTACCTACACTTTCTAGTCGTAGGGAAATGCTTGGCATAATATTCTTAGTGAAACTTTTAAATGGAACTGTTTGCAGTTCTTTTCTCCTGTCTGAAATTAAATTTAATATCCCGGTTCGCCTTTCGAGGCAGTTTAAACCTTTACTTCTAAAATCCTGTAGATCAAATTTTGAACTAAACGAGCCATTCCGCCGTATATGTCATGATTTTAATTCTCATTCCAGCACATTTGACTTATCTGACTCACTTTTCAAAATTAAAAAGACTTTATTGTTTTCTCTTAATAAATGAAAATGTAACAATTTATTATATTGTAACTTTAGATCTTCGCTGTTGAAATTTTTGTTTCTGTAGCTGAGCAGTTTTAGATCTCAACACTTAAAAAACTCTCTTGCCTTTTCTGACTCGGCTAATTCCGCACGTATGCGGATTGCGCCCCTCGCGTCGGTTGGGCGGGAGGAGGGTAATCGTTGGGTTTATTATTAAAAAAGTAAGGAAGGGCTAAGTTCGGATGTAACCGAACATTTTATACTCTCGCAAAGTCAAATGGTGTACTCGTTTGAGATTTCTTTGTGGATTGACTGATATTTTCGGTAGAAGGTCAACTATAGGCACTGGGGTCCACATATCCGATTTTCGCACTATGACATGGAAATATGAAAAGAACGTTATGTACCGAATTTGGTTGAAATTGGTTAAGCAGATCCCAAGATATGGGTTTTCACCTAAAAGTGGGTTGTGCCACGCCCACTGACTAATTTTGAACGCGGTTCCTATAAAGGCAATTTATACCATCTCAGAGATAAAATTTAACGTCTCTGGCGTGTTTAGTGCTTGATTTTTCGCGCTTTTAGTAGTTTTTAACAGTACCGTTATATGGGGAGTGGGCGGAGTTGCTACCCGATTTCAACTATTTTCACACCGTCAATGGAAGTCCTAAAAACATTTGCTTCCAGTGAATTTTGTTATTATAGCATTAGCGGTTTAGGAGATATGCACATTAAACCTATTAGAGGCGGGACCACGCCCACTTTTAAAAAAAAAATTTTAACTGCAGATGCCCCTCCCTAATGTGATCCTGTGTACCAAATAACAGTCTTGTATCTTATTGCGGAGCTTAGTTATGGCAAGTTATTTGTTTTTGATTAATGGCGTTTTGTGGGCGTGGCAGTGGTCCGATTACGCCCATCTGCAATACCAACCGTTTCACGGTACCAAGAAACATGTCTACTAAGTTTCATAAAGATATCTCAATTTTTACTCAATTTAGAGCTTGCACGGACTCGTCTCTTCATCCTGATCATTTATATATATATAACCTTATATCTAACTCGATTAGTTTTAGGTGATACAAACAACCGTTAGGTGAACAAAACTATTATACTCTGTAGCAACAGGTTGCGAGAGTATAATAAAAATCGGGCACTATATTAACAACAACAATATACTAACGCAGCAAAAACACAGGGAAAGTGCTGCACAACAGGCGTCAGATCATCTGGATTTGTGAGGAGAAGGAAGGAAGCACAAAAACAAAAAACCCAAAACCATACAATAATATATATATAAATTCTCCCCAAAAACCCCTTGAGGGACCCCCAAGTATGTTTGTTTTTCCTGTATACCGTAAAGACTAGGAATATCCATTTTAACAGGTTGAAAAAACGGGTACCGGAAACGTTAACGGAAAATATATAAAAAAAAAAACGGAACTAAAAATTTTTCTGTTAACGGCAAATTCCAAAAATCCGATATACAAAAAAAAAATTCGGGTGAATGTACATATATACATATATTTACATACACATAGCCAATAAAGTCTACGTTCACCCAACACATTTTTTTAAGTGAAGTAAAAACGCAATATGAATAGGTAATTCAGTTCAAATTTTGTACATGTATTTCTTCTTTATATTATTAAGTTCGAAATGCAAAAACAAAAACGTATTTTCACACCATATATTTGACTTGTAAACAGGCGAAAGCGCATTGAATTTGCTCATAATTATAAAAATTAGTCGCTGGAATTCTGGAGACAAGTAATTTTTTAGGATGAAAGTGAATTTTGCATTTTTGGCATAAAAGGTTGACAAATTGTGTGGCGCAAATCAGGAACTGCCCTTGAAAAGCAAAATCTAGTTGGTACAGTTAAACACGGAGGTGGCGGAATTATGGTGTGGGGTTGCATGGCGTCTGGTGGTGTGGGTCACATTTAATTTATTGAATTCATAATGGAGAAATGGGGTTATTTGAACATTTTAAAAAACAATTTGAAACAAAGTGCAGAGAATCTTGGATTATCTTCGACGTTTTGGTTCCAACAAGATAATGACCCGAAGCATACTGCGGAAATAGTTAGACTTTGGCTCTTGTACAATACTCCTAGACAACTTAAAACGCCCCCTCAATCACCTGACCTTAATCCTATTGAGCATCTATGGGATCTGTTGGACAAAAGAATTCGTTAGCATACAATAACAAGTAAAGAAGCTTTGCGAAGTGTTATGAAGGAAGAATGGTCCCAGATTACAGCCGAGGTAACAGATGAGTTGCTAAAAGCAAGGCCAAATCGATTGAGCGAGGTTTTACAACAACGCGGCTATCCAACAAAATATTGAATTTAATTTTTCTTTATAATTTTTAATACTTTTGTAACATATTTGAAGGCTGAACGCAGACTTAATGGTACCTATATTACTTCTCCTTACACTAAAATCCCATTATATCAAAAATTAAAATAGGAATATACATTTTTGTTTTTGTATTTTGAACTTAAAAAGATAAAGAATAAATACATGTAGAAAATTTCAACTGAATTACCTATTTACATTGTGGTTTTACTTCACTTAAAAAATAGTGTCGGGTGAACGCAGACTTAATTGGCTATGTGTATATATGTAACTATTGCATGCCTTAACTTATGCGCTTACATATGTATATATATATGTAAAATAATACCTCGACGTATCTAGGATTATTTAATATTTAATTATTGCGTGACATTATCCGATGTCAATAATGTGTTGATATTAATAACTCGGTAGATGGCGCCATCCGATGTAAATTAGAGAAACAGCTGTATCATTTTGATATGAAATGGCTGAAAAAATCTTAGAAGAAAAGAACTTATTTTGAATTAAATTGAAAATATCGACAAATTGCTTTTGAATGTCGTTTCTTTGTTTAACAGGTGATGTGTGAACTTTTCTTATTGTGAATTTTAAAATTAAAATAAAAAAAAAAATTATTTGTTTAATAGAGCAACACATGGTTTATTTTGTCAGATAAAAACCGAATAGCAACAAAATAGGCTCATTGTCGTATAAAACGACATTCTCAGTGAAGAAAAATGGAAAAGTTGCGATATATATTTGCAGTTTTAGCAAACTCTGAGGGAAAAACCAATGTGGTTTGCATAACATCAATTGAGACACCCGATGGACAGGTGTATGATATTCCTAATGATTTAAAACTCGCAAGCAAACACACCGCCATAACCAGTATGGATGTTTTTAATGAAATTAAGAACACTCTAAAAAGAAGACAACAAACACGGAAAATATTCCCATGACCCAAGATTTGAGAGAAATTTACTTAGATGAAGGTGAGAATTTGCAATTTGGTAACCAAAACCTAGATGAATTTATACATGAAACGAAGCTTTCCGGTACTAGTATTAGTAAAGGCATTGAAAATATAAATCTAGGAAAAATAGCTGAAAGATTTTTACTCGAAAAGTTTTCGAAATAAACATCAAATGTTAACCATTGGATCAGTGATTTTGAGAATGAAAGCAAACGTTTCCAGATATTAAAGGAGGCCGAAAAAATTTAAATGTTAAAGTATTTACTTGAAAAGCAGTGTCTGGATTGGTACACTAGTATGATAATAAAATATTCAGTAAACGCTGGATGGGAAACATGGAAAACAAATTTTTGTGAAACTTACGAAAACAAGGGTTGGTCACAAGTTAAATATGCATTTTCATATAAATTTCAAGGAGGTTCATTACGGGAATATGCCACAAAAAAGGAAAGATTGTTACTAAAGATAAAAAATAGATACACAGACAATGATTATTATGGGCCTACCTGATTATACAATATAATGTATAAAATGGATAAGGAGTCAATAACATCAACGGCAAAACTTTGCAATGAAATTGGTCAACATGAACAAACAATCAATAAAAATAATAATAATAAATTCGAGAGAAATACATTTGATAATAGAATAAGAGTTGAAAAAATTAAGCCTTGCAAAATTTGTGAAAAACAAAATAAAGGGTACCGTTTCCACCTTGAAGAAATATGCTTTAAGCAGGTTTAAGCAGACCGATAACTATGAGAACAAGAGAAATTATAAAAAAAATGTAAACAATACTGTATCAAACGTAGAGTTAAGCGATAATGAACAAAAAAACGAATAATTACACCATTAATCAAAGTAAAATTAACATTAATAGGAAAGTTAGACATATAGGGTATATATGAATATATAACGTCTCCTTATTAAGACTAAAGAAAGAAGGAGAAAATATACACAAAAATACAAATTTACTAACAATTAATGGTGTAAAAAACACAAAAGGTTGAACAACAATAAAAATTAAGGCTTTAATATAGAGAAAAAAAATCGAGGTTTATACTGTAGATGGAAAAGACTTCAAATACGATTTTCTAATTGGACTTGATGCAATAAATGACTTTAATTTGATTCAGAATGAAAAGTTGGAAATAAAACAAAAATCTGAACAAGACTTTGCGAAGGAAGAACTAAATATTAAAGACAATCCTGAAATTGATGATAAAATAAACTTGAACTTTATAAACTTTAATGAGAATATTAAAGAAGGAGAATTTATAATGGACCTAGGTCATTTAAATAGTCAAAAAATAATAATAGAAATAAATAAACTTATTGAAACATACAAATCAAGCTTTGCTAAAGATAAATATGATATTGGGACAGTAAAGGATTATGAAGCACGCAGCTTGTAGACAAATACTGCAGTAAAAGACCTTACAAATGTTCAATGGAGGATAAGTTAGAGATAGAAGAACAAGTAAGAAGATTGCTTAAACGAAATCTAATAGAAGAATCGTACAGCCTATTTGCAGCTCCAGTAACTCGCTTTAAAAAAAGAATATAATAGAAGAACAATATTGCGTATTGCAACCATTTTCTTTAATTGAGGACCTAGTAACAAAAATAAGAAACTGTAAGTACTGTTCAACTTTTGATATAAATTCTGCGTTCTGGTCTATTCCCCTCTGAATTGAAGACAGAACGAAAACTGGTTTTGTTAGCAAGGAAGGCCACTACCAATGGACATGTTTGCCGTTCGGTTTGAAGACTTCACCAGCTATATTTCAAAGAATACTCAGAACATACTGATAAATACAAGTTAACAGAATTTGCTGTAAATTTCATTGATGACATCTTAATATTTTCAAAATCCTATACCGAGCATATAAATAACTTATCACAGATTTCAAAGGCGATAAGAAAAAAATGTTTCCGACTTAAGTTTACAAAATGTCGATTTGCAACGAATTTAGTAAAATACCTCGGACATATAATAGAAAATAATACAGTAAAACCAGTAAGAGATAATTTAATTTCAATAAGAGATTTCCCAATACGAAGGATCGGAAAAATATTAGACAACTATAAGGAAAAATCAATATCTATTGCGAGTACATACCTAATAGTTCAATAATTTTAGAACCATTACATAATTTATTAAGAAAGCACCAAAAATTTATATGGTCAACCGACTGTCAAGAAGCTTTTGAGTAGATTAAACAATTACTGTGTTCACAACCAATCGTAGAAATTTTTGATCAAGACCTACCAATAAACATATAATATATACAGATGCATCATTAGAAGATATTGTTATTTGTGTTCAAGCAAACTCAGCCAGACGGAAAAGAAAAACCCTTAGCATATTTTTCAAAAAAAATAAATTCAGCACAAAAGAGGAAAAAGGCTATATATATAGAATGTTTAGAAAGAGGCCTTAAAATACTGGCAGTACTGGCTTATAGGAAAACCTTTCACAGTATATTTCGACCATAAACCATTGGAAAATTTAAATATTAAATCTAGAACAGACGAAGAGTTAGGAGATTTATCCGACTAACTATAACAATATGATTTCAAAATAAAATACACACCAGGAAAGAATAATTTGGAGGCCGATTGTTTGAGCAGAAACCCTGTAATAGAAGCTAATAAAAATGTAGATGAACGATTGAAAACAATAAATTTAATAACATTAAATGATATATTAACAGATCAAGAGAAAAATGAAGATATTCAAAAATATAAGAACAAGTCAATAAATAAACATAATATATAATAAATTATAAGAAGATAAGAAAGCAAGAAAAAATACTACTATCAGAGGAACTCAGTAAAAAATTTATAAAATTAATACATACTTATATGTGCCATATAGGCATAAAACAGATGCAAAATAAAATATGAAAACTTTATACAGCAAAGAACTTAACTAAAACAAGTAAGGAAAGGCTAAGTTAAGGATGTTATCGAACATTTTATACTCTAGCAAAGTTAAATGGTATAATCGTTTTAGATTTCTTTGTGGCCTTGTTCTATGTTGACCGATATTTTCGGTAAAGAGTCAAATATAGGCACTGGGGTCCACATATTCAGTACCTAGGGGCTTGAACAGTTTTGGTTAAATTAAGGTAATTTTTGGTCACAAGGTGGTATACTTTAAACGTATTATTCACGCAAAGCTTTACGCCGATATAATCATGTCTGATTTGCATACTGGAAAGTGAAAAAATCAGATGGAATTTAAAATGATCTTATATGGGAAATAAGCGTGGTTGTAATCCGATTTCGCTCATTTTCGTACTATAACATATATAGGAACCACGTTCATAATTAGATAGTGGGAACCGTCCACTTTTAGGTGAAAACCCATATCTTGGGATCTGCTTAACGGATTTCAATTCGGTACATAAAAGAGTTCTCATATTTCTATGTAATAGTGCGAAAATGGGCGAAATCGGATTACAACCACGCCTATGTCCCATATAACACCATTTTAAATTCCATTTCATTCTTTCGCTTTCCAATACGCAAATCAAGCAACAATGATTGTATCGGGGTAAAACGTTGCGTGAATAATGCGTTCAAAGTATGCCACCTTGTGACCAATAATTCTCTAAATTGAACCGAAACTGTTCCAGCCCCTAGGTACTGAATATGTTGACCCCAGTCCCTATAGTTGACTTTTACCGAAAATATCGGTCAACATAGAACAAGGCGGCAAGATCCACAAAGAAATCTAAAACGAGTGTACCATTTGACATTGAGAGAGTATAAAATGTTCGGTTACATCCGAACTTAGCCCTTCCTTGCTTGTTTTTATTTAATTTTATCGTTTAAGAATCGGTTATTTAAAAACTTTTTAAACGGAGCGGGTAAATTATAACAAAAAATAAATTACTTCTTCCATAAAAAAAAAATTGCTAAAAGAAAGCTAAAAACCAATCAATCGATTTATTATAAAAATTAATTAAATAAAAATATTTTCATATCTCTTCAAAGTCCATTTTTGCATATACCCCTTGTTCTTTGGTAAATAAAAACAAGCAGGATTGTTCACCAGCATTGGAGAACAAATAATTCATGCATACCTAGGTACAAAGTGCTTTGATCTCTTTAACGCGCTCTCAATTGCGCAAGTACATAAATACATACCTACAAGTCCACGCATTAGGGTGTACCTATATACCCCTATATAAGGACATAAAATGATAAATAAATACAAGTTCGATTATTAATACATTCAAAAATAAATACGACCGGTAACTTTAAAAAACTAATTCCGCGTATTTAAGAAACTTAATTCGAATTAAAAACTCTTATTAACTAAAAGAGTTTGCGGTTATACACATATACCGACGTTAAAATTAATTTTGTCAAAAAAAACTCTATTTCCTTAAATTCGTTATATACGAGCATATAGCTTGAATTCCATCGGTCGACATTGAGAACTTTTAAATTTATTTCAATCCTTTCTTAATGAGCTCAGATTCAAAGGAATCCAAAACAGCACAGTCTCTAAAAGTACCGAAAATGATTTCAGAAGAAAATAGTCTATGTACACCTGCTACACACTCAAAGCAAGGTGCTACAAAACAAAAACGAGTGAAAGATATTTCATACACTAAATTTATCTGTGAGAGTGACAGTCTAATACGATACTGCACTCGATTTTCATCTTCGCCGATTCAAGACAATTCTGAATCGGTATTAGAAATAAAAAGGAAAATCTTGATGATTTCTGGACACGTCTTTAAGCTGCATATGACGCAATGGTAGAATCTGACGACTCAGACCTACCTGAAAATTTTAAATCCTCGGCTTACGCCAAGTACAAAAACTGCTTAGACCAGTTTGAAGAAAAAAAAACAATGATTTCGGATCAATTAAAATTAATTAAAGCAATTGCACCTACTCCACATCCGAGAAATCCACAAATTTATTGTCAAGAGTCAAATTCAGGCATCCATCTCAAGGTGATACAGAAATCTTTCATGGTGGTTATGAACAACGGTCCTCCTTCCGGGACATGTTTACAGCCGTATACATAAACCACCCAAAATTATCAAATGCACAACAATTTTATCACCTTTGATACAAAACGAAAGGACAAGCATTCGTCATAGTCAAACAGTTCGCACTAAATGACGATAATTTCAATCTGGCTTGGGAAGCTCTAAAAGCAAGATACGAAAATGAAAGAATATTGGTCGCTAAGCAAGTAACGAGACTAATGAGCATGCCTAAAATTCAGAAAGAAATATAGAATAGAAGCTTCAGTAGACCTTAAACCAGTAGTAACAACAATTTAAATACAAGCTTTTTTAAAAATCAATCGTTCACATCCGAACAGTAAAAATAAACGTCATGCGAACTGTGTACAGGAGGGAATAAAATCAAATCTTGCGAGAAATTCAAAAAATTAAATATTGTCGATAGAAAAAAATGTTTGAGAACAAAAAAACTTTGCACAAACTGCTTGTCACGTGTGCATACTCTATAAGAGTGTGAAAGCAAATTAAATTGCGTATATTGCCACAAAAGACATCATTCAATGTTACATATCACAAATTTTTCCAACTCACCTCAAATTTATGTTAAAAGGGCTAAGGGAATAATTGCAACAGCAAATCCCGAAATACGAAATCCCTAAAATTGCCAAGAAGCACCATGCTGCTCAAAGGCATTAAAAACTCAAACGCTACACAGCGAAAACCAAAGTAGGGTACTACTACCCACAGCAGTCGTCTCCATCGAACACCGAAGAGAACTGTTTAAACTTAGGGCCTTAATAGACCAAGGATCACAACGATATTTTAAAACGTCTAGGGTACAAAATAGCCTACTTGTACAATTGCCAACAAAACAAACCAACTATGGAATTAGCGGAATACAGGAATGGGCGGAATAGCAGTTCAAAATTCTAATAAAATATATACCATTACCTTAATTTCCCCCCAAGCGGATAGGAGAATTAAGATAGAAGCTATAGTGTTACCGCAGCTAACAAACATGCTTCCAAGCTACCACATCAATAGCAAGCATTGGCAAAAGGTTTCACACCTAAAGCTAGCAGATCCCAACTGCAACACTCCCGCTCAAATAGATGTTCTATAAAGCAGCGATCTTATACCACAGATAATACTCAAAGGTATTGAGAAAATTTCAAACACACTTCTGGCACAAAATACTATTTTTGGTTGGATCCTAAGTGAACTAGTTACGGAACTAGTTACCACCATGACCACTCAAGTTGAGGAAATCTCAAACGAATACCTCAATTCACAATTAAAGAAATTTTGGGAGTTAGAAGAACTCCCTCCTATATCAATTACAACCCTAGAAGATCAGTATTGCGAAGACTTTTACAAAGCCATAACTACTAGATTAGATAATGGTCGGTACGTCGTACGACTACCACTAAAACAACAATTTCCCAACACAATTGCCTTATACTATGTTCGCACCGAATTGAAATCCTCTTGAAAACACAATTTGTGGATTGTGGAACCAAAGTCGTTCTGACCGACATTGTGTGTTTTCGATGAGTTTTCATTGAGAGTTCATAAAAGAGTTTAGGCCAATTATGGAATGTAAACAAATTGTCAACTAACATTTGGGGCTGGCAAAATATGTCTTCTAATAATATCGATTAAACTAGAGCAGGCACCGATTAAAATGAGTGGAATGTAAGTTTTCAAGGGGTTTTCAGCGAAAACTGTGTTTTCGTTTGACAGATTAAAACCACTTCGTTTAGAAAAATGGTTCCAGTTTGCGAACAATCTAAATGATATCTCACAGATACAAATTCCACGATGGATAAATTATGCCCCAGAGCACAAAGTCGAGCTACACGGCTTCTATGACGCTTCTGAAAAGGCATATTGCGCAACTATATAGGTTCGCACGCAAAGCGCCACTGCGACCGCAAGCCACTTACTAGTAGCAAAAGCAAAAATACTCCTTTAAAAACAATAAGTCAACCACGACTTGAACTATGTGGAGTGCTACTACTATCCAAACTCGTATCCATCGTACAAACGCATTTAAACATGGCAAAATATATAAATTATGTATATGGTCCGATTCCGAAATTGTACTAGCCTGGTTAGAAAAACCACCACATACGTGGAAGACGTATATTTCCAATTGAACGTCTCAAATACTTGACCTAATAGGATCAGCAACCTGGCGACACGTAGCCAGTGCTGACAATCCTGCTGATCTAGGTACAAGAGGGTGCAAACCCCTGCACCTTGCCACCACCATCTTCTGGTGGAATGGCCTCAGATGGTTAACAGAATCTCTTGATTCTTCGCCACAATCGCCAAGCGCAATATAATAGCCCCAGAAAGTCGAGAAATCGACTCCTTTCACACAACATTGCAGGATAATGACATCCTCGAGCGATTTGCCTCGTACCCCCGAGCACTCAGGGTAATCGCTTACATACTCAAGTTCATGTAGTGACTCAAAATTAAACTTAAGAGTCATTATATTCCCAATGCGATACAGTGACGCACTTAGACTTACAAAAAGCAAAGGTCGCTCTTATCGCATATATTCAATCGCACTACTTCAGCCGCGATATATCACTATTGAGAGAATCAAAACCTTGAGCTTCGTACTAATCTGACTAAGGAGGATTTTCTCGCGTCATTTGCTCGCTTCGTCGGACGACGCGGCTTCCCCTCAAAACTAATGAGCGATAACGACAAAACCTTCATTGGAGCCCAAAGATCCACTGAAAACCAGTTCGTAGATTTTAATAAACAAGTATCACCTGAAATTGTTCAGAAGTATGCTCCCCAAGATATTAATAGGCAGTTCATCAAAGTCCACTTAAAAAAAGTAGCTGAAATTACAAATTTAACTACCTTATTCATTCGAATTGAAGCCGTTCTCAATTCACGGGTACTCACAACACTCTCGCAAGATCCCTCTGACTTCACAGCCCTAACTCCAGGGCAATTTTTTAAAGGAGCATTCTGGTCATACCGCCGCCGATGGAAGGAAGAGTATGTCAAGGACCTTCATAAAAGGTACCGATGGAAAACTCCAGAAAAGGCGCCAAAGCTTGGAGACTGTGGCACCATACACGATGATTGTCTAATGCCCACAGAATGGCGGCTTGGCCGCATAGAAAAACTAGTTAGTTGATCAGCGTACTCAAAGCGATGCCCATTTTGTTGACGCACGCACCGGCTGCAACACTTTTTTACTCAAGTTACAGCTTGCACGGACGGACGGACAGTCAACCGGATTTCAACTCTTCTCTTCATTCTGATCATTTATATATGTATAACCTTATACCTAACTCGATTAATTTTAGATGATACAAACAACCGGTAGGTGAACAAAACTATTATACTCTGTAGGAACATGTAGCGAGAGTATAACCAGAAATGAGCTTTCTTTATCGAGGGGTCGTCTTTCGACTAACTTTGATTTCTCTCGAATAAAATAGCGAGTTTGAGTATATGTGATAAGGCTGACCTTGGCATGTTGCAGGTCGGAATGCATTAGTTGTACGAAAGGATCATTTGTTATTCCTTTAATAGTTTCTTCAGGCCTTTGGATAAATTTAAACATGTAAGCGACTACTCTTAGAAAATCGATGAACAAGTAATATATCATCTGCATGAGGAGTAATATGAAAACTTTGAATTCTACGAATTTCAGGAGCTATTATATTGCGAGCGGTAGACTTTGGCCAGACTTCTTGTGATTTTGTTAACCACATAAGACCGTTGCACCAGAGTGTAGTGCTGGTGAGATGAAGGGGTTTGCCAGATGCTAAAACTATTTCTGAATCTGACCAAAGGTACATTTTGTGATTGGTTAATTTGAGATGGGTTTGGACAATTGAAACTAGATTTTCTAACAGAAGAGCACCACTCAGTTCGATCCTTGGCAGGCTTAGTGTCTTCAGGGGAGCAACTTTGGCTTTGGCTATCAAAATACGTGAAGATATTTTGTTATCATATTGAGTACGTACGTAAACTATTGCACAATAGGCCTTTTCAGAGGCATAACAGAAGCCATGTAATTCTACATTATAGTCAGGTGCGAAATTTACCCATCAAGGAATTCAACTTTCCGAGATGGTATGTAGGTGGTTAGCAAATGGAGCCTACTTTGTTAAACGTATGGGTTTTACTTGCTCATCCTATTCAGTGTCATCTTACCACAGCTTTTGAATGAGGAATTTTGCTTGAATCATTATTGGCGAAAGCCATCCTGCGGGGTCGAAAAGTTTTTCCACCGAGGAAAGTATTTGACTTTTGGTTATTCCAGTAAATTCCGATTTTTTTGGAACTTGATAGAATATCGTCAACGTTTGTTTGTTTTTGTAGCACAAAAGTTGCTAAAGGCGAACTTGTTTGACAGGTTTTTGCCACTTCATGTAATGTCCTAATGGCTAAATAGGGTGCGCAATGGAGTGCAAAGGTAACTTTTTTAAGTATGTAGTCGCTGATTGGACTAGTACTTGATTTTCGGTAGACTATACGTTAGGAACCTTGGTCATCTTTATGTACTAAAATTTGTTCCGTGATTGGATAAAATGTCGTTAGCATTGTTTGTAATTTTATTTCTTTGTATAGTTAATGCAGCAAAATATCTACGGCTGCCCTTTACATACAAACTCATTGCGTTATTAGCTGACTCCCTCTAGCTAACGTATTTAGTTTGTTTTCCATTAAATTCTGGTAGTGCCTTGACCACCTCAAGTGACTCATAAAAATTCATATGTGGATCGCTTCTATTTCATAATCAACGAATGTAGTTGACTGTGTTAAATCCTGTAGTTGCCTTCGCAACTCCTCTACATGCAATCTAAGAGAAGCATTTGTTGCAGTTATTAGTCCAGCAATAAGATTCTCATTTTCAATATTTATAGCCATTTTTGTGTGTTTTAAATATGGGCAAGTTTCAGTTCTATGGTAGGCCTTGCAATGATAACAATAGTACAGCCTTTTGTAATTTAGTGTACTTGAATTATTTCCTATTTAAAAAAACAAATTTCTACTACAAAATGATGCTTTTTATTATTTTTTAATACTGTTTTAACGTCTTTCCTTTTCACATACCCTAATTGTTATAACCACTAACCTTTTTTTTCACTCACCGTTAAAAGCGTTAATAAATAACCGAATCGAATGTAGGGAAGGCGAAAGATGCGATGTGCGTACTAAGCGAATCGATGCAAAAAAAGCGTACGGGATTCTTTTTTTAGTCCCTTATATATCTGTTGATGTCTTCATGGTGTGATGTCTGCAGGGGTGGTGTGTGTTAGTGGGTGGAGTCTTGTGGATTGTGTTGATGTGGTGTGTTGGCGTTCGGCGCCGTGTATAGGCGGGAGGCGTAACTCATCTAGCCATCCCGGCCTCCTAGGTGAATTCTAGCCAAGCAATCGCTGGAGTTGCTGCTGCATGGCAACAACGCTGCTGAGGCCAGTGGAGCGGCGGTATGATGGCCTGGGCTGGTGACGCCGCGTTGATGCCTCATGTCGCCTCGGTCTGCGTGGAGAAGGAGAACGCCAACACACCACGAAAAATGCTGCAGTGTTGCAGCCGATGCCCACTGGACTAAAACGATGCCCACTGTATCGACGCACGCACCTAATTTCAAAACATTCTTATAAATGCAATCTGATACCTCAAAAGAGGTTAAACCATGAACACCTCTATCATTACAAATTCTAAAAATGGCTGATGATTATAAAGCACAAGGCACACCTGCAGAAGCTACACGCTCAAAGAAGGGAGCAAAACAAAAAAGAACCAAAGACGATTCAGTGTCAAGGTTTATAACTGAAAGTGACACTTTTATTAGATACTGCACACGATTTTCGGTTTCTCCTAATAATGAAAATCAGAATCAGTTCTAAATTTAAAAACTGAAAGCATAGATAATACATGGAGACGCGTTCTGGCAGCGTACGATACAATACTAGATACTGATCGTTCAGTACGAAAATACGAAGGCAATGATATTACACCAAATAAATCTATTTTATTGAATTCACCAAAAATTCAACAAGAAACCAGCTAATAATTTCAAAAGCTATACTCGACAGTGACTAATTGCTTATCTGTGTTAGAAATACAAAATGTATCCATAGAATCGTAAATATTATATTTGCGCAGCGACACTACCTGTTGCTGCTTTGCCACGATGGGAGCAATCACTAGTGACAAGGAGGAAATCGCCTAAATGGCATCAAATGAAAGAATTTTTAACAACTCAATACAAAATAGCTGAGCGAGTAGACAAAAGGGTAGTTAAGCCAAAAGGTCATCAAAATGACTCAAATAAAAGCTTTTTTAAGCTCAAAGTTAGTAATAACACACAATATAATAGACACGTTAATAGAAGCCAAACATTCGTGTCAAATCAAAAAAATCATTAATATAAGATCTTGCGCGAAATTTAAAAAAATGCCCGTTTTAGATGGGAACAATCTTGTCCGACAACATAAGCTTTGCTTCAACTGCCTGTCCAATTCTCACGTGACAAAAGACTATGAAAGCAAAGTCAGTTGTGTGTACTGTCAACGACGACATCACTCATTGCTTCACATAACCAATTTGACATTCTTTTCTTTTACCCACAGCGGTCATTTCTATAGACCATAAGGGAGATTTTTTTCAAATTAAGAGTATTAATTGATCAAGGCTCTCAAAGATCCTTTATTTCATCAAATTCTCAGAATCGGCTAAAATTGCCAGTCAAAAATTCTAGTTTTGAAATTTCGTAGATGGGCGGAAGAATTATACAAAATTCAAATAAAGTTTGCCTAATAACCATAGTCTCTCCAAACTTTGGATGTGAGCCCACAACAACAAGAAACAAACATGGTCGTTATATTGTTTGACTCCCATTCAAGCCCACCTTTCGAGAAACTATAGCTCTAGGCCACTCTAGAATATCAGCAGTCCAGCAATTCCTAAGCTGGGAAAAATCCTGATAAAGAAAAGCGAGCTTAAATCAACATATGATAACGTGATGGATAAATACAAGTATATTGACCTTAATCATATGGAAGAAGCTGTACCATATGAAAAAATATCTAAAGGTAGATATTTATCTTTTCATTTTCCACATCACGCGGTAATAACACCAGATAAAATCATAACAAAAGTACGAGTTGATTTTAATGCCTCGAAGTGTACGAGCTCAGGCAAATCACTCAATGATGTACTATACACAGGGCCATTACAACCTGATTTCATGCTGCTAATACTAAATTGGCGCATGTTTAAATATGCTTTTAATGGATATGTAAAAGAAATGTATAGGCAAATATTAGTACATAAAGATTACCAAGGTTTCTAATGTATAGTCTTCCGAAAATCAAGTACTAGTCCAATCAGCGACTACATACTTAAAACAGTTACCTTTGCAATCCATGCGTACCCTATTTAGCCATTAGGACATTACATAAAATGGCAAAAACCTGTAAAACAAGTTCGCCTTTAGCAACTTTTGTGCTACAAAAACAAAGATACGTTGACGATATTGTATCAAGTACAAAAACCATCGGAATTCACTGGAATAACCAAAAGTCAAATACTTTCCTCGGTGGAAAAACTTTTCGACCCCGCAGGATGGCTTTCGCCAATAATGATTCATGCAAAAATCCTCATTCAAAAGCTGTGGTAAGATGACACTGGATGGGATGAGCAAGTAAAACCCATACGTTTAACAAAGTAGGCTCCATTTGCTAACAACCTACATACCATTTTGGAAAGTTGAATTCCTTGATGGGTAAATTTCGCACCTGACTATAATGTAGAATTACATGGCTTCTGTGATGCCTCTGAAAAGGCCTATTGTGCAACAGTTTACGTACGTACTCAATATGATAACAAAATATCTTCACGTATTTTGATAGCCAAAGCCAAAGTTGCTCCCCTGAAGACGCTAAGCCTGCCAAGGATCGAACTGAGTGGTGCTCTTCTGTTAGAAAATCTAGTTTCAATTGTCCAAACCCATCTCAAATTAACCAATCACAAAATGTACCTTTGGTCAGATTCAGAAATAGTTTTAGCATGCAGCAAACCACTTCATCTTACCAGCACTACACTCTGGTGCAACGGTCTTACGTGGTTAACAAAATCACAAGAAGTCTGGTCAAAGTCGCCTGCTCGCAATATAATAGCTCCTGAAATTCGGAGAATTCAAAATTTTCATATCACTTCTCATGCAGATGATATATTACTTGTACATCGATTTTCTAAGAGTAGTCGCTTACATGTTTAAATTTATCCAAAGACCTGAACACACTATTAAAGGAATAACAAATGATCCTTTCGTACAACTAATGAATTCCGACCTGCAACATGCTAAGGTCAGCCTTATCACATATACACAAACTCGCTATTTCATTCGAGAGAAATCAAAGTTAGTCGAAAGACGACCCCTCGATAAGGGAAGCTCATTTCTCGTTATACTCTCGCAACATGTTCCTACTGAGTATACTAGTTTTGTTCACCTAACGGTTGTTTGTATTATTCAAAACTAATCGAGTTAGATATAAGGTTATATATATATTATATTTGCGCAGCGACACTACCTGTTGCTGCTTTGCCACGATGGGAGCACTCACTAGTGACAAAGAGGAAATCGCCTAAATGGCATCAAATGAAAGAATTTTTAACAACTCAGTACAAAATAGCTGAGCGAGTAGACAAAAGGGTAGTTAAGCCTACGTCAAGACCTACGAAATTCACGGAAGCGGAAGGGAGATATTTGACAACCTTATATATTATATATAAATAATCAGAATGAAGAGATGAGTTAAAATCCGATTGACTGTCCGTCCCTCCGCGCAAGCTGTAACTTTAGTATAAATTGAGATACTTTTATAAAACTTGGTACACATGTTTCTTGGTACCGTAAGACGGTTGGTATTGCAGATAGGAGTAATCGGACAACTGACACGCCCACAAAACACCATTAATAAAACGAATAAATTGCAGGATATAATGCACAGGATCAAATTAGGGAGGGGCATGTGCAGATTAAAAGTTTTTTTTTATTACTACTACTATATATATACTATTATAACAAAATTCAGTGAGCTCAAATGTTTTCAAAACGTTTATCTGTGAAAAAAGGTGAAATCGGGAGGCAACTCCGCCCACTCCCCATATAACGGTACTTTTAAAAACTACTAAAGGCGCGATAAATCAAGCACTAAGCCCACCAGAGACATTTAATTTTATCTCTGGGATGGTATGAGATGACTTTAAAGTAATCGCATTCAAAATTACGCAGTGGGTGGGCACCGCCCACTTTTGGTGAAAAACCCTATCTTGGGATATGCTTACCCGATTTCAACCAAATTTGGTACATAACATTCTTCTCAAAGTATGCCACCTTGTGATCTAAAATTGTCTAAATCGAACCAAAACTGTTCAAGTCCTCAGGTACTGAATATGTGGACCCCAATGGCTGTAGTTGACTTTTTACTGAAAATATCTACCAATGTGTAAAATGAAATGTTGAAATTCATATAATAAAATAAATAAAAGAAACTCTCGATAATAGTATGTCTTTGTGTCAAAAATGGGTTGAATAATAATAATAAAAATTTTGCCAACACCTGAAGTAATTTTCCGTGCTTTGATCCATGCAAATTGCGAGAGTGTTAAATGTTCGGTTGCACCCGAACTATTTAAGAACTTCCTTACTTGTTTTAAATTCTGTTTTGAACACTAAAGGATTAATCCGGGCAGATGGAAGACTAGTGAATCCCAGCCTTAGTTTTAACGAACGACATCGTATTATTATTCCTGAGAAATCTCGTTTTATTTATTTATTTCTAATATATCTTCACCAACTTACATTACATGGTGAGCATTGTTTGATGCAACAAATAGGTCCGGCTAGAATTTTATATACCGTGCCTAAAGCCGAACGGACGATTTTAATGTATAAGCAATGCACATTGTATAAGCACAAAATACGCACGCAGATCATGCCAGAATTGCCACGAAATTAAACGGACGTTTTTAATGTATAAACAATGCACATTGTATAAGCACAAAATACGCACGCAGATCATGTCAGAATTGCCACCTGAAAGCTGCAATTTTGCTCTTCGCTTAACAATTACTGGCGTTGATTTTACTAGACCTTTCCAGATAAACGCCTCTATTTTAAGGTCTTCCTCATTCAGAAAAGGGTATGTGGCTGGTTTTGTATGCTTCACGACAAGGGAGGTTCGCCGCGAGCTATGTTCGGATCTGCCTACTGCGGCTTTTCTCGCAGCGTTTGCCCGCTTTGTCGGACGACGCGGATTTCCATCAAAATTTATGAACGACAATGGGAAAAACTTTATCGGAGCCGCAGAGAACGAGTTTGTAAAATTTACTAAAGAAGTCTTCCCAGAAATTGTTAAAAAATATGCACCACAAGAAATCGATTGGCAGTTTGTACTCCCCACATAGGCGAACTCTGGCAATCAGCTGTAAAAAGCTTTAAGTCCCATGAAGCCGTACTAAATTTACGACTTATCTCACCACTCTCGCACGATCCCTCCGATTTCACAGCTCTTATACGTGGACATTTTCTCAGAGGAGCTCCACTTCTTGTCCTGAGGTTGAAAGAGACTCACTCAATTTAATTGACCGATTGGAAAAAATGAAGATAATTCATTATGAATTCAGCCATAGATGGAAGGAAGATTACCTTAAAGATCTCCTTTAGAGACATCGGTGGAAAACGATCCAGAAGGAACCAAATGCGGATGAATGCCTTCTTTCAACCGAATGGCGATTAGGCCGCATGAAAAAGGTCCATCGGGGACGAGATGGTCATATAAGAAAAGTAGATGTCTGAACACAAACTTGCATACTAACTTGACCATTAGTAAAATTGTGTTTCTTTCCGAAAACCGAAGAACCGATTGCACAAACCCTGCGAAAAGAAGCGCATACATAAAATCAAAACCGACAGTTTATTCGTTTAGTTCGGAATAACACCGTTTTACAGTCCGTACATGCAAAGCTTACACTAACAAACGCGATTAAAACTTAACCACAACATATATACATATATATAAATATATATATCTATTTTTCAAACCAACCAACCAATATCATAATTCAAAATTATGAGCCAAACCATATTTAATACATTCCTATTCAAATAGCAATGGGCGTAGAAAATATCCACAGCACTCCCAAGACTGTGAGGTCCGTAATTGCTGCGCCTAGAGATACAGCTCCACCCAGCGCAGCATCAAGGATGCAAAGCGCCGCGAGTCTGCACAGCCAACCATTTGTAGCAGCAGTCAGAGATGCAAAAGAGGAGCAGTTTGAAGAGCATCTGCCTCCACGGTGCAGTCTATGCCATCGATCGCACGTCCTGAAGAGGTGCACTATCTTCAATAGTATGAAGCCCGCTCAACGTCAACAGATCGCCAGAGTTCACGGCCACTGCATGACTTGCTTGGCAGATACTCACTCTACCTTTGACTGTGTAACCGACGGATCATGTCAATACTGCCAACGATCGCATCACCGGTAAAGACACCACGGAGATCCCGTCCAGCGATACATTTCATAATCTTGCAACTTGTCAGGATCAAAGCCAGGGAAATACGTTAAGGTGCATACGATTTGTTAGAATAAAGAAAATCAATACATATATTATATGATAGTTTGAGTAATTTGTGAAAAAATTTCACACATTTTGGTCATGAAACTATAGTTCAATATTATACTTCCAGTAAATTTTGCTAAAGCATCTTACTTATTTGCTGAAATATGCGACATAAAGTCAGTCGGGAGTTTGAAAATCATTCTATTAGGTATATGGGAGCTAAAGGAATTGTTGACCCACACAGGCATATTTCTATTAGGAAAGGATTCTCTTTGGATTTCTAAAACATATCTCACAGATTGACCCGATATTTTCCATTCCGATTTAGACAAGTTTTGCTGTTGAGGTCGCCCAACTCAAAGACACTGTTCATGCAATGTTTTATCCCGATACATTCATTGGTGCTTGATTTACATACTGGAAAGTCAAAGAATCATATGGAATTAAAAATGGTATTATATGAGAAATAGTGGGGTTTTAATCCGATTTTGCCCATTGGCGCATTATAATATATAATTATGAGAATAATGTTATGTACCGAATTTGGTTGAAATCGGTTTAGCAGATCCCAAGATATGGGTTTGCAGCTAAAAGTGGGCGGTGCCACGCCCACTCCCTAATTTTGAGCGCGATTCCTATAAAGTCATCTCATACCATCCCAGAGATAAAATTTAATGTCTCTGGAGTGTTAGTGCTATGGCGCTACCTAATGTTATCCTGTATACCAAATAATAATCTTGTATCTTATTGTGGAACTTAGATATGGCAATTTATTTGTTTTTGATTAACAGCAGCAACATGTTTCGAGAGTATAAAAATGCTCATATCTCAAATAAACAGATCCCAACTGTCATACCCCATCACAAATCGACATACTACAAGTACTTGTATATTAGGGCAGCGACTTAATACCTCAAATAATTCGTGAATAACCCAAAACACAATCTTTTAATGGATATTAAGTGGCCAAGTCACAAAAAAAAATTACTTCCTTCACTACACAAGTTGAAAATATTTGAAACGAATATTTGAATAATCAACTCAAAAATTCTGGAAACTACAATAGAAGAATTATCTCAGATCACACAACCTTCAGAAGAAGACCTGGCATGCGAAGCCTTTTACAAGCCCACAACAAGAAGAAACGAACACATTCAAGTTCACCTTTCGAGAAACTATAGGTCTAGGCCACTCTAGAATATCAGCAGTCCAGCAACTCAAGCTTGGAAAAAAGTCTGATAAAAAAAAGCGAGCTTAAACCAGCATATGATAACGTGATGGAGGAATATCTTGTCCTTAATCATATGGAAGAAGCTGTACCATATGAAAAAATATCTAAAGGTAGATATTTATCTTTTTATGTTCCACATCACGCGGTAATGACACCAGATAAAATCATAACAAAAGTACCAGTTATTTTTAATGCCCCAAAGTGTACTAGTTCAGGCAAATCACATAATGATTTACTATACACAGGGCCAAAATTACAAGCTTATCAGCGACTACAAACTTAAAACAGTTACTTTACGCAACCTTTTAAGCATCAATGTCCTGATGAAGTGGCAAAAACCTGTCAAACAAATTTGCCTTTAGCAACTTCTAGCCACAGTCTCTCATTAGCATGCGAATCACTATCTGAAGTGATCAAAGCACTAAATTCAGCCGAGTTCTCCCAAAGAAAATACAAATTTCTTTAGTTTGTTGCTAATTCACACAAAGGCGCTCACCTCTTTCAGTTCTAGCTCCCCTTAACACTTGCTCCATAATAAAACGAATGAGATATGCGGATTATGAAAAAGGTTTCCAAATTGATAATTTTTAATGTCTTAAAAAATCGTTTTCACAATTAAATGGAACTTCAACTAATAAAATTAATTGAAGAACGATGTAGCTTTCCGAGGTCGCGCAGAGAAAGACTCGGAAAATAGTGTTCAATTCGGAGAATTACGTTGACGGGGGTCGATCGAAAGAGCCCGGAACCAGTCGTCGATCCTTTTTGTTGATTGGACAGACTGAGTGGTGAGATCGTGTGTGGTGTATTATATATTGGTATCCCTCGGTGGTTGTATTAATTGGTGTGTGGTGTTTCGGGAGGGGATTGTATCGTTGCAGCTGTTGCAGCGTTGCTAAGTCGCGAGCAGCGGCGATATTGCTGGCGCATCATTGATGCCCCGTTTCCCTAAATACCATCTCGGGTTGCGATGGAGCAATGTATGATGCAGCCTGCTGCATATTTGGCACAGATTGACAGGCGTGCACTTTTGCGTATTATGTGCCGCTGTCAAACAATTGAGACAATGATCATGAGTCACCGCACGCGCTGCGGTTCCATGGTTGGTGTTGGTGATGGTCACGTGCCACTTCGAGCAGCAGTTGCAGTTACAGCTCGGGGCGCTGAAATAACCCCAGGTCGCGTCACATTGAGATCCTGTATGTACCCTTTTTTCCATTGTAATGGAGAGTTTTAATTCTTTCCCACCGATTTAATAAGGATAGCGACTCCATGTCTGGCTCAGGTATAACCAGAATGAGTGCTCCTTTGAGAAAGTGCCCTGGAGTTAAGGCACTCAAATCTGTGGGATCTTGCAAAATAATTTTGAGAGGCCGGGAATTGAAAACAGCTTCAAATTGAATTAATAATGTAGTGAATTCGAAGTAATAATGTAGTGAATTCTTCATAAAGAATTTGTAATTACCAGCTCTTTTTTTGAAGTGGGATTTGAAGCTTTTTACAGCTGATTCCCATAAACTACCCATATGAGAAGCGCTTGGGGAGACAAACTGCCAATTAATGCTTAAGGGAGCAATATTCTAAACAATTTAAGGCGATACTTGTTCAATAAAATACACAAACTCTCTTTCAGTGGCTCTTTGGGCTCCAATGAAGGTTTTACCGTTATCGCTCATTAGTTTTGAGACGAAGCGAGCAAATGCCATAAAAATCTTCCTAAGTCAGATTCGTACATAGCTCGTGTTGCACTGCTTTTGTTGTAAAACAGACAAAGACAGCCACATAGCCTTTCATTATGGAGGGCGACATTAGCATGGACGCTTTTATTTGAAAAGGCCCAGCAAAATTGGCACCTGTAATTGTGAAAGGCAGAGCGAAGCTGCAGCGTTCCGGTGGAAGTGCTGCCATAATCTGCGTTCGCAACTTCTGCTTACTCAGAGTGCAGATCTTGCACATGAAAATGCATTGTTTTATTTGCGGCTTAAGTCGGGGAATATAGATGTTCCGCGTGCAGGATAAGTATGTGGATATAACTGAGGAGTAAAGTGGCAAGCCGTGCTTTTTCTGGTATGATTATGGGATGAGTTGATGCGATTAGAGCGACCTTTGCGTTTTGCAAATCTAGATGCGTCAATGTATCGCATTGGCGGTACTCAGAGGAGCCTCCGTTAACTTTAATTTTAAGTCGCGCTATGAACTTTAACATATAGGCGACTACTCTGAGGGCTCGGGAGGACGATGAAAATCGCTCAAGGATGTCAGTATCCTCCACTGCTGTGTGAAAGGAGTCCATTTTTCGATTTTTTGGGGGAATTATATTGAGCATGGACGATTGTGGCCAATAATCAGGAAATTCTGTTAACCACATCCGTGTGGTCGCGGTATCGCTTTGTGTGCGCACATAGATAGTGGCACAGTATACCTTCTCAGAGGCATCACAAAATCCGTGTAATTCGACTTTGTGTTTGAGGAAATAGTTTACCCATCGTGGAAATGTCTTCCAGATTGTATGCGAACTGGGACCATTTTTCTCAGCGAAGAGGTTTCACTTGTTCGTCTCAGTCGGTTCCATCTAGCCATAATTCTTGTATTAGGATTTTGTCTTGTATCGTAATTGGCGAAAGCCATCCTGCGGAGTCGAAAAGTTTTGCTACAGAGGATAGAATTTGTCGTTTTGCTATGGCGGATAGCGTAGATATTAACTATTTAGTGTATGAAAACTGGTCAGATATCGCATTCCATTGAATCCCAAGAGTTTTTCTTCTACTTACCTTTTCGAATTTAAGGCAATTAAAGTCCAACATATTTTCTTTAAGTATGTCCTTTTAAATGTTAGGGTGGTTCGCCGTTATCTCTTTTAACAGAAACCCTGTGGTTATGAGGGCTTGGTCACTTGTGCCAGTGACCCGCATAGTTTGTGAAAGACTGTGATTTCCAGTCAAGATATCGGCTACATACGTTTGTGTTTTGAATACCTGGTGGTCCTGATTGCCTTTATGAACGATTATTTGTCTATACAGTTTTTCGACATCACGGTGAATACGTGTTTTATTATACGCCAATTTACAATAAGTACCGTTAAATCTGGTTAAAGTGTGCGTCCCGTAAATAGGATATCATTTAGGGAATTCCCCGAGCTAGTGGATCTTCAGGCATTGAAGACAACTTCTACTTTAGTTGTTTTCTTGTCTGGTTTTTGCTACTGCATGATGCGGCACGTAAAATGAGTAGTTTTTACCGTTGACGATTTTTCGCATGGGCTTACTTCCTCCATTTGGTGTAAATTGAGGTATTCTTCCAACATACCATCGTATTCTGATTTTAGCTCACCTTTTTTAAGTGAGATTTTTTCCATACTTAAAAGCTGCTGTATTGCAGAGGTGCGAGAGTTACCTAAGGCGAGAGTGTAAGGAAATTGTTGTTTTAGTGGTAGTCGTACGTACCGACCATTGTCTGACCTAGTGGCTGTGCTCTTCACAATACAGATCTTCTGGGGTTGTAACTGAAATGGGGGGAGTTCGTTTAGTTCCCAAAATCGAGATCGCTGCCTAATAGAAGATCTGTTTTAGCGGGGGTGTTGCAGTTTGGGTCTGCTAGCTTTAGGTGTGAAACCTTTTCCCAAATTATTTGAGGTTTGAATTACTCTACCGCCCATTCCCGTGGTTTCAAAATTGGAAAATTTTGTTGGCAATTTTAGCCTTTTATGTACCTTAGACGCTATAAATGATCGATGTGATTCTTGGTCTATTAACTTGGAGACGACTGCTGTAGGTAGTTGTACTCTACTTTGTTTTTCGCTGTGTAGCGTTTGAGTTTTAAATGCCTTTGAGCAGCACGGTTTCGGGATTTCGATTTCAGAATTTGTTGCAACTAAACCCGTGGCCCTAATCATATTTGCGCTGCTTGGGGGTGAGCTGTAAAATATGCGGTAATGAAGCATTAAATGATGTCATTTATGACAATAAACTCAATTAATTTTTCCTTCAAATTCTTTAAGTGTATGCAAATGTGACAGGCAGTTTTACAAAGTCTGTTTGTTTTTACACAATTTATTTGGGCGATAATATCAAATTTTTTTAATCCTTCGCAAGATTTGAGCTTATGTCCCCCACTACATTGACGTTTGTTTGTACTGTGGTGTGAACGTTTGGTATTTGAAGAAGCTTCTATTTAAATTGTTGTTGCTACTGGCTTGGGGTCTATGTGAGCTTTTTTTAAGTCGTGTTGAATGTTTCGTACTTAGGAAATCTTTCATTTGTTGCCAAGCGGATCATTTTCTTCGAGATGAGAGCGATTACTCCCATAGAAGTAATGATTTTTATGGTAATGAGGCGGTGCATATATTTACCAGTATAAGGTCCCAGCTGTCTGTGGGAATATTCTGTGTCGATAAGAGCGGCAAACAATTTGAAACAGTGGGTTGAAGTTTGATACATTCTGCACTGTTTCCTTTTGAAGTTTTGGCAAGTTCATTAATATCGATATATGTTTATCGACCAATAGTGCGTACTGTCTTACGCCTGCTTGACCTTTTGTATTGTATCGGAGGTGGTACAATTTTTGAGCATTTGATAACAGCCATTGTTCATAACCGCCATGAAATTTTTCTGTATCACATGCGGGCACCTCTTTACTTTGTACTTAGTGTAATAGTGCGTACTGTCTTACGCCTGCTTGACCTTTTGTATTATATCGGAGGTGATACAATTTTTGAGCATTTGATAAACGGCCATTGTTCATAACCGCCATGAAATTTTTCTGTGTCACATGCGGCCACCTCTTTACTTTGTACTTTGTTGAGTAGGTGCAATCGCTTTAATTAGTTTTAGTTGATCAGATATCATTGCTTTAGTTTCTTCAAAGTGGTCTAAGCAGTTTTCGTACTTGGCGTAAGCCGACTGAAATTTTCCGGTAGATCTGAGTCGTCAGATTCTACGATTTGGTCATATGCAGTTTGGAGACGTGTCCAAAAATTTTCAAGATTGTCTTTTTATACTTTCGCAACATGTTGCTACAGAGTATAATAGTTTTGTTCAGCTAACGGTTGTTTGAATCACCTAACGCTAATTGAGGTAGATGTAGGGTTATAGATATATAATATAATTGATCAGGATGAAGAGACGTGTTGAAATCCGGGTGACTGTCTGTCCGTCTGTTCGCCCATCCGCCTGTGCAAGCTGTAACTTGGGTAAAAATTGAGATATCCTTATGTGCGCATGTTTCTTGATACCGTAAGACGTTTGGTATTGCAGGTGGGCGTAATCGGACCACTGCCGCGCCCACAAAACGCCATTAATGAAAAACAAATAAATGTTCATAACTAAGCTCCACAATAAGATACAAGGCTGGTTGGCACACAGGATCGCATTAGGGAGGGGCATCTGCGGTTAATTTAAAAACTGGGCGTGACGAACAAATGTTTTTAACACCTCTATCGCCGACGTGAAAGTGGGTAAAAAATCGGGTGAAAATCGAGCCAAAACTATTCAAGTCCCTAGGTACTGAATTTGTTGACCCCAGTGCCTATAGTTGCCTTTTTACCGAAAATATCGGTCAATGTGTAAGACATTTAATGGAAATTCATATAATGAAATAAATAAATAAAACTCTCGATAATAGTATGTTTGTGTCAAAAAATGGGTTCAATCGAATCAATACTTCCTATAGCCCTCATATACCTAATATAAAGATTTTTGAACTTCCGGATGACTTTATACCGCATGGTTAAATGAGCAATTCACATCCACATCACCACACCTACATCCCACACACACATTCCACACCAACCCTATCATCACGATCACACCACACATGAAGACACACTACACACCACACCGAAGGAGGTAAAAAGGGGACGACGAGCGACCACCAACCTCTTTTGCGCACCGTCATCAGAAAAATCGCTATCTCCGTAGTAGTACCGAAGACAAAAATATACATATGTATACATTCAGTGCCGTAAAAATAAATACATATATACAAATTGTGCGGAAAAATAGATAAAAAGATAAGATATAAATACACAAAAAAAAAATATATATAATAAAATACATAAAAAAGTGCAACAAACCTTTCACATACCGTCTGTGAACAAACCTAAAACATATAAAAAACGGGCGCGAAACCTATATACAATAACACAAATTAAACGGGCGCGATTACTAAACATAATTATATAGTAACCGGGCGCGAAATAAAAAATAAAAACACACAAATCTGCTACAACAAACTAAGGAACATACCTGAGGGACAAAGGACAACAACAGCAAGCTCGGACAGTGGAGAGAGAAACAGACTTTTCGGCATTGGCACACATACACACATCTAAAACCCCTAAAATACCCTTGAGGCGGTACAAAGTGAGTCGTATCGATTCCTTTTACTTATTTATAATTTATTGGCATATATGTATGTTAGAAGTAACAAAATCGGGTTATATTCAAATATAGCGGTTACGGCCAAACTGTTTTAACGTACGGTTAATTTCGAGAAAACCGAATACAGTTTGGTGCATTATATACATCCATATATACAATATGTATATATAAAACATATTTATTTTAAAGAAACCAAAGCCTATATATGCTTACCTTTGTGTATCCAAACACACAAATTTAATCAACAGAAAAAAAAAAACATTTTCAAGTACTTACTTGACCACTTTTTCCGGCAATACCCCTTATGTTTAATAAATCATAAGCAGGATTGCGAAAAATAAGTAAGCAAAGCAAATTGGAAAAATAAAATAAAATTCAAACGAAGAAAAAAAAAAAAAGAGAGAAAAACATACATACATATATGCACGATTACTTGCCAAGTACTTACAAATATATACTATATATATTTCATTTAATATACGTTTATATACGTAACTAACAAAGTTACGAAGAGAGTAATTCTTAAAATATATACACGAACGATACGAACTAAAAAGTGTGTACCTGCACATTATTTATTTTCTTTTCCCGCGTCATTCCTATAGCCAACCTAACAAGCATATACATACAAACACACGGCTTAAAATTTGCCTATGTCTGTATACCCTACACACATTGGGTACAATATTTAAAATTATTTTCGTTAAAATTATTGCCAATAATAAAAGACTTAAACGTAATAATAACAAAATTTCCTAACACTAAGCGTTGCGGTACATAAGAAGGAATTATTCAATTTTTAGACAGAATTAAAATTTATTACAACAAAAAACAAAGACAAATTTATACTTGGTGGGAATAGCGCATAATTAGTACACACAAAGACCGTATCGGCACTTTTCCGGCAATACCCCTTGTTCTTGTTAAAACACCAACAAGCAGGATTGCAAACAAAACTTTTAAGCATATTACATATGCACATAAATACGCACATAACGTGCACGCTTATGTACAAAGGTTAATAACCTCATTTTTAAAAGCGGTAATATACACAATTAAAATACATACAAACGAGTACGTAACAATAAATTATAAAATACAAAGAAAAAAAAAAAAAAAAGCGGAACTAAATAAAACCCTATAATAAGAAACACGAAATACGCGTTTGTTATTGGCGAAGTCCGGATACAACAAAAAAAAAAAATCCTATTTATCTAAAAGATAATCTCGTTATTTATCTAATATCATCAGTGTACACTGAGAGAAAAAATATATAAAATATATCTAAACAAAAAAAAAAAAAAAATTTTTTAAATTTTACTTTAATATTTTTAAATGAACGCAGATTCTAAGGAATCTAAAGCAATTCAACATCTAAAAGTACCAAAAATGATTTCGGACGAAAGGAGTCCATGTACACCTGCAGAAGCTACACGCTCAAAGCAAGGTGCGACAAAACAAAAAAAGATAAAAGATATTTCATACACCAAATTTATCTCAGAGAGTGACAGTCTAATACTATACTGCACTCGATTTTCATCTTCGCCGATTCAGGACAATTCTGAATCGGTATTAGAAATTAAAAAAGACAATCTTGACAATTTTTGGACACGTCTCCAAGCTGCATATGACGCAATCGTAGAATCTGACGACTCAGATCTACCGGAAAATTTCAAATCTTCTGCTTACGCCAAATACGAAAACTGCTTAGACCAGTTCGAAGAAACAAAAGCAATGATTTCTGACCAATTAAAATTAATCAAAGCAATTGCACCTACTCCACAGCCAAGAGTAGAGCTGCCACAAATCCAATGCCAAGAGGCAAGTTCGGGCATCCATCTCAAGGTGCCCGCATGTGACACAGAAATCTTTCATGGTGGTTATGAACAATGGCCGTCCTTCCGAGACATGTTTACTGCCGTTTACATAAACCATCCAAAATTAACAAATGCTCAAAAATTGTATCACCTTCGATACAAAACAAAAGGTCAAGCAGGCGTCATAGTCAAACAGTTCGCACTAAATGACGATAATTTCAATCTGGCTTGGGAAGCTTTTAAATCAAGATTCGAGAACGAAAGAATATTGGTCGATAAACAAATATCGATATTAATGAACTTGCCAAAAATTCAAAGGGAAACTAGTGAAGAATTTATCAAACTTCAATCCACTGTTTCAAATTGTTTGTCGGTTTTATCGACACAAAATATTCCCACAGACAGCTGGGATCCAATACTGGTAAACATATGCACTGCCGCATTACCAGAAAAATCATTACTTCTATGGGAACAATCGCTCTCATCACGAAGAAAATGCCCCACGTGGCAACAAATGAAAGATTTCCTAACTTCCCAATATGAAATCGCAGAAAGGGTAGATAAAAAAATGGTCAGAACGAAACCCGTTCAACATGACCTATATAGAAGCTTCCACAGACCCCAAGCCAGTACCAACAACAATTTAAATAGAAGCTTCTTCAAAAATCAAACGTTCACATCCGAACAGTACAGTATAAGCTCAAATCTTGCGAGAGATTCAAAAAGATGAATATTTTCGATCAAAACAATTTTATAAAAACGAAAAGACTTTGTACAAATTGCCTATCACATGCACATACACTTAAAGAGTGCGAAAGCAAATTTAATTGCATCATTCAATGCTGCATTACAGCATATTTTCCAGCTCACCCCCAAACAACGCAAATACAAAGGCCAAGGGTTTAGTTGCAACAGCAAATCCCGAAGTGCGAAATCCCGATAATTGCCAAGAAGCCCCATGCTGCTCAAAGGCATTAAAAACCCAAACGCTACACAGCGAAAATCAAAGTAGAGTACTACTACCAACAGCAGTCGTCTCCATCGAACATCGAGGAGAGTTGTTTAAATTTAGAGCCTTAATAGACCAAGGATCACAACGATCTTTCATAGCGTCTAGGGCTGAAAATAGGCTACAACTGCCAACAAAACAAGCCAACTTTGAAATTACAGGAATGGGCGGAAGAGTAGTTCAAAACTCTAATAAAATCTGCCCCATTACCTTAATTTCCCCCCAAGCGGATAAGCACATACAAGCAGAAGCTATAGTCTTACCGCAACTTACAAATATGCTTCCAAGCTATCACATAAATAGCAAGCATTGGCAAAAGGTTTCACACCTAAAGCTAGCAGATCCCAACTGCAACACTCCCGCCCAAATAGACCTTCTATTAGGAAGCGATCTCATACCACAGATTATACTCGAAGGTATTGAGAAAATTTCAAATACACTTCTGGCACAAAATTCTATTTTTGGGTGGATCCTAAGTGGACTAGTTTCGGAACCAGTTACCACCATGACCACTCAGGTTAGGGAAATCTCAAACGAATACCTCAATTCACAATTGAAAAAATTTTGGGAGTTAGAAGAATTCCCCCCCATATCAATCACAACCCCTGAAGATCAGTATTGTGAAGACTTTTACAAAGCTACAACTACTACATCAGATAATGGTCGGTATGTCGTACGACTACCACTAAAACAACAATTTCCCAACACAATTGCCTTAGGTCACACTCGCACCTCTGCTATACAGCAGTTTTTAAGTATGGAAAAAAACTTACTTAAAAAAGGTGAGCTTAAGCCAGAATACGATGGCGTGTTGGAAGAATACCTCCATTTAGACCACATGGAGGAAGTAAGCCCATGCGAAAAAATCGTAAATGGCAAATATTACTCATTTTACTTGCCTCATCACGCAGTAGTAAAGCCAGACAAAAAAACAACTAAAGTAAGAGTTGTGTTTAATGCATCAAGATCCACCAGCTCGGGGAATTCCCTAAATGATATCCTATTTACGGGACCCACGCTCCAACCAGATTTAATGCTACTAATTTTAAATTGGCGTATATTCAAATACGTATTTAACGGAGACGTCGAAAAAATGTATGGACAAATAGCCGTACATAAAGACGATCAAGATTTTCAGCAAATTATTTTCCGAAAATCTCCCAATAGTCCACTCCGCGACTATAAATTAAAAACAGTTACCTTTGGCGTCAACTGTGCTCCATATCTAGAAATTCGAACACTGCACGAATTTGCAGAAAACACCAAGTCAGAATTTCTTCTGGCAACCCAGGTGTTAAAAACACAAACGTATGTAGACGATATCTTGTCTGGAAGTCACAGTCTTCCACAAGCATACGAGTCACTATCACAAGTGATACAAGCCCTAAATACCGCAGGGTTTCCGTTAAAAAAGATAACGGCGAACCACCCTAATATCTTAAAGGACATACCTAATGAAAATTTGTTAGATACTAATTTCCTTAAATTCGAAAAGGAAAGTACAACAAAAACTCTGGGGATCCAATGGAATGCGATATCTGACCAGTTTTCATACACTACAGAGTCAATATCAGCATTATCCGCCATAACAAAACGCCAAATTTTATCCTCTGTGGCAAAACTTTTCGACCCCGCAGGATGGCTTTCGCCAATTATGATACAAGCCAAAATCCTAATACAAGAATTATGGTTAGATGGAACCGACTGGGATGAACAAGTAAAACCACTTCGAAAAGTGGTCCCAGTTTGCGAGCAATCTACATGATATCTCACAGATACAAATCCCACGTTGGGTAAATTATGCCCCAGAGCACAAAGTCGAACTACACGGCTTCTGTGACGCTTCTGAAAAGGCATATTGCGCAACTATATACGTTTGCACACAAAGCGACATTGCGACCACAAGCCACTTACTAGTAGCAAAAGCAAAAGTAGCTCCGTTAAAAACAATAAGTCTGCCACGACTTGAACTGTGTGGAGCGCTACTACTAGCCAAACTAGTATCCATGGTGCGAATGCATTTAAACATGGCAAAATACAAACTATATCTGTGGTCCGATTCTGAAATCGTACTCGCCTGGTTAGAAAAACCACCACATGCATGGAAGACGTATATTTCCAATCGAACGTCTCAAATCCTTGACCAAGTAGGATCAGCCACGTGGCGACATGTAGCCAGTGCTGACAATCCTGCTGATCTAGGTACAAGAGGATGCAAACCCCTGCATCTTGCCACCACCACCCTCTGGTGGAATGGCCCTCGATGGTTAACAGAATCTCCCGATTCTTGGCCACAATCGCCCATGCCCAATATAATTGCCCCAGAAAGTCGAAAAATCGACTCCTTTCACACAACAGTGGATGATACTGACATTCTCGAACGATTTTCATCGTTCCCACGAGCACTCAGGGTAATCGCTTACATGCTCAAGTTCATAGAGCGACTCAAAATTAAACTTAAGGGAGTAACTTCATTACACTCCCAATGCGATACAGTGACGCACCTAGACTTACAAAAAGCAAAGGTCGCTCTTATCGCATCCACGCAAGCGCGCTACTTCAGCCGCGATATATCACTTTTGAGAGAATCAAAACCTATTGACAAGAGAAGTCCCCTCTTAGTTCTAAACCCATTCCTCGACACGAAAGGTCTTCTTCGTGTGAATGGTCGGCTTGCCAATTCAAGCCTAACGTATAACGAACGCCATCCCATAATTGTTCCAGAGAAGTCTCGACTTGAAACACTACTCATCAATTATATCCACATATTAATACTTCATGCCGAACATCGTCTCATGCAGCATATGGTCCGCCAGGAATTTTACATTCCCCGACTTAAGCCCCAAATCAAGAAGTGCATTTTCTTGTGCAAAATCTGTACCACGCACAAGCAAAAGATGAGAACACAAATTATGGCAGCACTTCCCCCGGAACGCTGCAACTTCGCTCTGCCTTTCTCCATCACAGGTGTCGACTTTGCTGGGCCTTTTCAAATAAAGGCGTCCATGTTAAGGTCTCCCACTCTGATGAAAGGCTATGTGGCTGTTTTTGTCTGTTTTACGACAAAAGCAGTACACCTTGAGCTTTGTACTAATCTGACAAAGGAGGCTTTCCTTGCGGCATTTGCTCGCTTCGTCGGTCGACGCGGCTTTCCATCGAAGATCATGAGCGATAATGGTAAAACATTTATCGGCGCTCAAAGAGCCACCGAAAAACAATTTGTGGACTTTATCAAACAAGTCTCACCTGAGATTGTACAAAAGTACGCGCCCCAAGGCATTAATTGGCAATTCATCCCCCCAAGCGCTCCTCATATGGGTGGTTTATGGGAATCAGCTGTAAAAAGCTTCAAATCCCACTTCAAAAAAGTAGCTGGAAATTACAAATTCAATTACGAAGAATTTACAACATTACTAATCCGTATCGAAGCCGTTCTCAATTCACGGCCACTAACGACACTCTCGCAAGATCCCTCAGATTTGACAGCCCTAACTCCAGGGCATTTTCTCAAAGGGACACCCACTCTGGCCATACCTGAGCCAGGCGTGGAGTCGCTATCCTTATTAAATCGATGGGAAAGAGTCAAAATTCTCCATCATGACTTTAGCCGTCGATGGAAAGAAGAATATTTAAAGGACCTCCACAAGAGGTACCGCTGGAAAACTCCAGAAAAAGCGCCAAAGCTTGGAGATTGCGTCCTAATCCATGATGATTGTCTCCTCCCCACCGAATGGCGGCTTGGCCGCATAGAAAAACTTCATTCCGGGTCCGACGGTCATATCCGAATAGTAGATCTCCGCACGCAATCGGGAACGCTAACCAGACCGCTCGTAAAACTATGCTTCCTGCCCACCGACCGTACTACCGAAACTAAAATGGTATTAAATTCAAATAAATCGAATCAATAAACCCGCAAATAAATAAAAACAAAAAACGTTAACAACAATTCCAAACAGAAATGGTCGATCAATATGCCGACCCACGCGTGCCACATCACGTGGCACAATTGCCCATATTCAATTATATGCCACAAATATATACTAAATCTAATCTTTTCATACAGATTAATATGGACGTGGAAATGCCGACAAATCCAACGCCAACATTCGATCGGCTATCACCGTGCCGCGCACTGGGCCGATTCCAGCGCCTCGAGCCACCGCTGCAACAACTGTCACAGCTGTCGCGCGGAACACAGCACAACCACCGCCAGCGTCGCCATTGGTGCAACCGGAGCCGCACCGCACCCGGTGTCCGCTGTGTCGCCGCTCACCATAAATCCATGCAACCCAGTCAACGTCAGCGGTAGCCCAGGCGCATGGACACTGCCTCAATTGCCTGAGTCTCACCCATACGACGCAAGAGTGTGACTCGGAGTGTTCATGTCAGTTGTGCGGAAGGCTACACCATACGTTCCTTCACCGCACCTCCAGGCGCGACGTTCGGCGACCACCCGCACCACGCAGTCGCAACGTTGCAACAACTGCAGAATTTGCTAGGCTAAATATTTGCCTAGGTGGGCCGGGATGGTTAAATGAGCAATTCACATCCACATCACCACACCTACATCCCACACACACATTCCACACCAACCCTATCATCACGATCACACCACACATGAAGACACACTACACACCACACCGAAGGAGGTAAACAGGGGACGACGAGCGACCACCAACCTCTTTTGCGCACCGTCATCAGAAAAATCGCTATCTCCGCTACCAACCGTCAAGACTGTCTAATATTAAAATCGTTGTGTTAATTTTTACAAAAAAAGTTATACGCTATATTTGAATTTAGGTGTTAAGCCAATAAAAAGGTTGTAAACAATATCATTTAACAAAAAAAAAAAAAAAAAATCTTTTGAATTTAAACCTTAAACAAAAGGCGTTTTGTGAAGAAAAAAAAGGGAAGTAATAATGTCCTTGGTGAGTGCTAATCTGGTAATAAAGTAATCACCGCACATATCGGCCAATATATAAGTTATCTCAATGAAAATGAGAGAGCGTGTTTACTCATAACAAGGTATTTTTGTGCCTAAAATGGATGAATTCGAGTGATAATTTTACCTGGCCCCCTTGTAAATAATATCAGGATTTTCGAACATTCGTCTGACTTTACTCCATATGATTATTGATGGTATGTGAGGTACCTTAATGAAACAGTGGGAGCATTTTATTAGTCTGTGGCATGTTAGTAGTATGTAGTATTGGAAAAAATTGATAAAATCGGGTTAATGCTACCCTCTACTTCCATATACTACTTATAATACTTCTCGTATGTCGGTCAGTGAGTATGAAAATTTGTTTTATACATAAAATTGCTACAAAATATATTCTCTATGCTCGAGTATAGCTGAGCAATGTAAAAATTTATATCTTTCTCTATCCCCAATATATATATGATTTCCGTCTTTCCTCTTGACTTTAAACCTTTCCGGTTGATCAAAATGTGATATTTTAATGTAATTAAGTGGATAAGTTTTCTTAAAAACTATGTGGTTTGACGCTGAATTAGAATGAAAATAGTATTAACCTTGATCTAAACCTCACACCTTCATATAATGAATTCCGATTCTCTGGTTGACGTTTTCCACACAAGCTTATAATATAAAATTTAGCCACTTTGGTCGAGTTAATATCACATTCATACATATGTATATCTTACTTCAAGCAATTTTTTTTTTTTTTTTAATATAATTTTCGCTGACGCAAGCTAAAATATAGCAATAAAACTGAGACTAAGTTTATGGTCTTTAATATAAGTCAAGAAGATACCAAATTTGATTGAAATTAAATCACGATTTCATTTAATAATGGATGTTTAATTCTTTCTCAACTTTGCCACACCTTAAGGAATTTCCTGGCCTTTGACTCACGCGAATTACAAGAGCATAAAATTCTTGGTTCCGCCCTAGTACCCATTATCGGGTATATATTGACCCTGGCTCCAACATACTTTATGTAAAAAATTCAAACCTTCGTTGGTTTTATATAAACGTAAAATATTAGATATACAACAGTTTAATGCCGAAAATGTGTGAAATCGTTCCACGAATTTAACCAGCATACATGTACTACTTATGATATAATCTTATGGTATAATTTATTTCGTTAATTTTATAATTTAATGAAATTAAATGGACAGTTTTTCTTAAAAATAATGTGGTTTATCGCTGCATATGAATGAAATTGGTCTAGACCTTTGTTTAAACCTTATAACCCTAATATACTGATTTCCACTCCTCTCGTACAACAGCAACCTCATATACCCCACATATTAAATCTAACCCCTTTGGTTCAGTTTATATCACATATACCATGTTTGAGTTAAATAGCTTCTTTTTATAAAAGTTAACATTTCGGAGAAAAAATAAGTATTGACACAAAACAAATAAAATATGATCAATAACATAAGTTAATAAGATACCAAATAATAATCGAATAATGAATGTTAAATTCTTTCGCAACATTTTTATACTTTCGCAACATGTTGCTACAGAGTATAGTTTTGTTCACCAAAGAATTGTTTGATCAATAACATAAGTTAATAAGATACCAAATAATAATCGAATAATGAATGTTGAATTCTTTCGCAACATTTTTATACTTTCGCAACATGTTGCTACAGAGTATAGTTTTGTTCACCAAAGAATTGTTTGCATCACCTAAAGTGATAGATATAGATTTCTATATACATATATTTCTTCTAATATTTGGTGATAATCAGTGGTTGTATATTTTCTCAGCCATCATGTTGAACTTATAACAAAATATACCAGACAACAATGTAAAAAAGTTTCTTAGAGTGCTAGACTTTGTATAGGGCAAAAATATCTTTCTAGAAAAAATCGCGTAAGATAAATATTAGTAGTGTAGTATCAAAATTGCTAAAGATCCTTTCTATGTGGTAATAGATAAACTGAGATCCCTTCAGTTAAAATGCTATTATCTATTATTTCAGTTTTGCGACACATTCTAATATGAAGGTTATGAGGTGAACTGTAAATTACATTTAAGTACTTTTTGGGATTTATCCAGCGCCGTTGGCAGCTTATGAAAGCTTTAGATATTAAGTCAGAAAGAAGAAAACCTACATATCTGCTCTACATATGTGTGTACCATACTTAATTATATGTAAGGTATTGTTAATTTAGCCTTCATGAGCAGATCTTTCAAAATAGGTACCATAGATCCCTGTTTTAAGAAGCGTTAGACAAAAGCCACGGAGGGGTCTTCCGGGCACTTAATTTCAATACAATGAAATAAACTACTAACTTCTAAAATATAAATATAACTAAATAATCTTTATTATTATGTTAGTGAATATCTATGTAATATATTGGTATACAAAGTACGTAAGCTGTGTGTACAAAAATATACCATAATAAAACTATTATACTCTGTAGCAACATGATATAATAAATATCAGTACACTGTGTTTGTAGTTTCAGTTACACTAGATTTCTCGACCAGCAAAGTGCTGTATTCAAATTAATTTCAGTGTATTAGTTATATGGTGTTTAAACTATTATTATATAATATACAGTGGCAAGCAAAACCGTATTATATACAGTGGCTAATCTTATATTAGTGTATTAGTTATACAGTGTTTTAACTATTATTATATACAGGGGCGAGTATATATACATATGTGCACCAGTATACCATAGTACCTATACACCGAACAGGAAAGGAATCATAGGAAGGATTCACTTACAGTGAAAGAGAGCAGCACCTATGATCCAACTTTTCAGACCCGGACGGACGGAATTATATAAGTATTATATAAAAGTATTTTAAATATTAAGCCATTTATTATTTATTAATTATGCCTAGACTAAGTAGAAAATTTGTATTACTAAGTCGTTTTCAGAATAGAAGACGTATGACAGTTCTTCATGCAAACTCTTTATATAGAGATAGTGAGCAGTCACAAGATACTGTAAGTCACGCTAATCGTAGATTAGATTCCGATGTACGTCTGTCCGAACAAATTATCAGTACAAATCAACATAGAACCAGACAGGAAAATGTCGAGGTACAGTCTTTTGAAGAAAATTTAAATACTGTTCAACATAGGGCAAGAAGTCTAAATCCCCAAATCCGCTCTGAAGAGCAAACAAGAAATACTCGAGGTCATAGATCTCGGCGCGAAGACCCCGAGGTTCGATCTGTTGAGCAAATGGGAAATACTGTTCAACATAGAACAAGACGGCAAGATCCACAAATTTGTCCAGTCAAGTTCGCCTATGTAGAGATAAACCGGTAAATAGGCAAATTGAAAACGAAAGAAGTCCCAACGTATCCGATTGACGAGAGAAAATAATGTTATAGAAAATGATTATAGTGGCAATTTAACAGATTTCAAAAACATTTATTTCCAAAATATAAATAAGGGCCCTACTGAAATATGTATTTGCTGCGGCGAATTATGGTTTTCACACCACGTTCGCAAATTAAATTTCGAAGCTATTGCGCAAGGTCACCCGAATGCTGGAAAATTACAATTTTTGTGCTATTTGCAAAAATGCGATTGTTAAAAAGAACGTCTCAAAAATATGTTTAGCTAACGGTCTAGACTTTCCTGAAATACCGGATTGTTTGAAAGGTTTACCCCAATTGAAGAACGTCCAATAATGTATAGATTGCCTTTTATGACAATCCGTCCGTTAGGATATCAAGGTCTGAGTTCCCTCAGGGGTGCTGTTGTTTATATACCAATTTCTGTTAACAATATTGTGGCATCTCTACCAAGGTCCTATGATGAGGCTCATTCGATACAAATTCACTTAAGAAGGCGTTTGGAGTACAATCATGATTACATGATAGATACCATACACCCCGCAATGATTATGGAAGCTTTGCAATTCTTAGTGAATACCCCTCTGTATCGTGAGCACAATATACATATATTAGCTAAACCCAGGCGGTCAAGAAACTCTTTTGGACAATATTCCTGTAGAAAACTTGGACTATAACCGTTTAGTCAAAGGACCAGGTGAAGGACAAAGACTATATAATATAATTATAATATATAGCAAAATAATACGTTCTGAAATTCGCCGTTTTGACAGAAGAGGGTGTACCATTCCAAAGTTGTTCAATGATTACAAAAAATTAGAACTGCTACAAATTAAGAATAGTACATCCATTTGCTTTAGAAACTATTCAGGTCGCAACCGAGTTACGGCCCAAAATCTATTTAACGAAAACTTTGTTCAAAACTTGATTCAACACGATGATGGTTACAAGGTTTTGAAAGGCGTTAGATCCTCACCTGCGCACTGGGAAGCTGAGAAGAAAAAGGCAATCGCTATGATTCGCCAATTTGGGCTTCCAACCTTCTTTATCACTTTATCGGCTGCAGAATCTCAGTGGGTTGAGCTTTTGGTCATCCTCTCTAAAACTGTTGATTCTAAAGATATTTCGGAAGAGGAAGCCAACAGTTTAACAACCCAAGATAGATATCGCTTAATTCGGTCAGATATTTGATGATCTAAAACTGCTCAGCTACAAAAACAAAAATTTCAACAGCTAAGATCTAAAGTTACAATATAATAAATTGTTACATTTTCATTTATTAAGAGAAAACAATAAAGTCTTTTTAATTTTGAAAAGTGAGTCAGATAAGTCAAATGTGCTGGAATGAGAATTAAAATCATGACATATACGGCGGAATGGCTCGTTTAGTTCAAAATTTGATCTACAGGATTTTAGCAGTAAAGGTCTAAACTGCCTCGATAGGCGAACCGGGATATTAAATTTAATTTCAGACAGGAGAAAAGAACTGCAAACAGTTCCATTCAAAAGTTTCACTAAGAATGTTATGCCAAGCATTTCCCTACGACTAGAAAGTGTAGGTAGATTAATAAGTTTTAAACGACTTGTGTATGGAGGTAGACTTACTCTAGCATCCCATCGGAAATGCGCTAAGGCGAAAAGTAAAAATTGTTTTTGAACCGACTCTAACTTGTCAGAATGGATTTGGTAGCTAGGGTTCCATACCACAGAGCCATATTCCAATATAGGTCTAACCAAAGTTGTATAAAGTGTTTTAGTAATATACGGATCTCTAAATTCTTTAGACCAACGTTTAACAAAACTGAGGACAGCTTTTGCTTTCAAGACCATGGTATCAATATGAAGACTGAAATTAAGCTTAGGGTCCATATTAACTCCCAAATCAACATAGTTTAAAACTTGCTCTAAAATATGGTGTTTTATTACGTAATAAAAGAGGGGTGCACAGATCTACGGGAAAAGCACATCGTCTTACATTTATTGAGATTCAATGGCAAATCATTTCTATCACACCATGCAACCAAATTGTTTAAGTCTGTTTGCAACAGACACCTTTCCTCAGTTGAAGTGTATGATTTAAAAAGCTTTACATCGTCAGCGTATAATAAAATTTTTGAGAATTCTATTACTGAAGAGATATCGTTAATAAACAACAAGAACAGAATCGGGCCAAGATGACTACCTTGCGGAACACCAGAAGAAACATTAATTGTATCTGAAGGTGTATCCTCAAATATCACTCGTTGTGTTCTATTATAAAGATAGGAAGATACCCATTGAAGGAATCTTGGCTGAAAGCCCAGCAGATCAAGTTTATGTATGAGAATATAGATATTTACTTTATCGAAAGCTTTGCTAAAGTCTGTGTATATAACATCCGTATGCTTATGTTCCCTAAAACCCAATGATACATGGTTTACAAATTCAAGTAAGTTTGTTATAGTCGAGTTCCCTTTACGAAATCCATGCTGAGGTGAGGAAATTAACGGAGAAATCGAAAAGGTTATATGGTCAATGATGATAGCTTCAAAAAGTTTAGGTATAACTGATAGTTTTGCGATACCTCTATAGTTTTCAATGTTGGATCTAAATCCACTTTTATGCAAAGGGATTATAAATGACTGTTTCCATATTGAAGGAAATATACCGTGTTTAAGAGAGGAATTAAATATCCTTGTCAAATGCAAGTAAATATATTTGGCACTATTTTTTAGGAAGCATGAGGGTATCATGTCTGGGCCATAACTAAAAGATGGTTTTAACTTATTTAAATTAAAAAGGACGTCTTCTTCAGAAATAACTGGGGCGTTAATTAAAGTATTCGAACACAGCACTTGCTGATAAGAAAAAGTTTTGGAAGAATTATTACAGTAGTTTGACTTGAAAAATTCTGCAAACATATTGGATATAATATCATTGTCACTTGAAATGATAGATTTGTATTTCATTGCGGACGGAAATTTGGAAATCCTGCGTTTGGAGTTGACGAAATCATAGAACGATTTTGGATTACTTACAATATTTTATTTTACTTTATTTAAGTAATTATTATAACATTTTTTGTTTAGGTCAAAATATTGTCGACGCAATAGCGAATATTTAGAATAGTCGACAAGTGAACCGGTTTTTTTAAAATGTTTAAAGGCTCGAGTTTTTCTGTTTTTCAATTTATATAACTCTTTCGAAAACCACGGACTTATACTTTTGCTTTTATTAACAATTACTATTGGATAATAATAATAATGTTATTAAAATGAGAGACACTCAATTCAATGTCACCATTATAATTAGGCCATGTTATTGTAGAAAGTTCTGTATTTAACTTTTTAAATTAGCTTTTGCAAAGTTAAACCAAGTACAGAAGCACGAAGCTTGATGATTATTATTCCGTACAATGCCTGAGATTTCGACAGATATTTCCAAAGCAGGATGATATGAGTCCTCTGGTAGAACAAGAGGATTACTCTGAATAACGGAACACTTTGCAGAGGTATCAACGTATACTAAATCTAAGCATTTACGAAATTTATTCGGAATCAAATTAATTTGGTTCAGACCCAACTCGGACAGTTTTTCGAAAAACTCATTAAAACATGACCGATTGCAAATCGGCACGATATAGTCATCGAAAGGTTTCCACGAAGCACACGGTAAATTGAAATCACCTAATACAAGTATTGAATCTGCATTATTTGCCATCGAGGTAGTACTATTTATTAAAGAAGCATGCTGCATGTATACAGATAAGTCCGAATGGGGTGGAATATAAGATAGGGTTAAATAAATAAAGCAACTATTAACGTATACTCTAATACATTTAAATTCAAATGAGTCGGTCCCTGGAACAAGAATATTTTCAGATGGGATAGAGGAATGCACGGCAAATAGAACACCTCCACCGATTCTGTTCAGTCGATCACATCTAAAAATTTGAAATTCGCTGTTTAAAATCTCATTATCAAAAATGTGAGGTTTTAACCAAGTTTCTGTAAATCCAATTATATGGAAATTAAAATTGGAACTGTTCAAATAGTCAGTTAATTTTGTATTAAGACCTCTAACATTTTGATAATAAATGCTTAGCGAATTTCTACCAATCAGTTTTTTAAATCGGTGGTTGCTTTTGGTAATTTAACAATGTTTTCCTCAGTTTGACTTCTAAGTTTAGGTTTAAATTCGTGTACAAAAGTCCCAGGTGGCCAGATTGAACTATCTAAGATCTTTTTGAATGTTTCAAGAGATACGATAATATACTTCTATCATAATTGAAGTTAAATTTACGTATATTGATATCATCGATTTTTAAACGTGACGAAATGTAAGATTTAATGTCCTCCACCAAGGTATCTTTGGCAAGTCTCGAAATAAATATAGACTTTTTAGGTGGAATAACTATCAAGTTATTAACTGATGCTACTAAGTTAATAGGGGGAGCCTCTGGAATTGTGAGACACTTATTACTATTAGATAGAGCTTTTGGGGAATTGAGCTCTTTGGAAGTTGACGGCTTATCACCTTGAGGGCAAGGAGAAGAGAGATTTATTAGGTCATTGGGAGGAGACGTTCTTTTCTGAACAGAAGAACTAAGTGTTACTTCATCGGAAGGACGTTTACGCTTAGGAGCAGGTTTAGAGGATTCGTGAGAATCATTCAGGCACTTAAAAGATTTGAACAATTTTTCATAGTGCCTAAATTTTTCAGTGAGGGTTACAAGATCACGACCGATTTCGTTAAAGCCATTGCGTGTCTCCCTATAAACTTTAAATAGATCGATTTCAATAGATCTACAATTTAAACAGGACCAACGCAATCCCTTATAATCGATAATAGAATCTAAGATTCTACCAGTCAGTCCAGCACATTTAATATGGGCAAGCCCATCACAAAGCCAGCATGAAACGTAGCGATCTGACTCGCCTTTAATGTTACAATTGCGGAAGTTACAAGACATAATATACCACAAGAATGAAGATCAAATAAAAGAGTAGGTAGAACAAAATTTAATAGATAAATAATAAATTGGTGTGTTAATAAAATATTAATAATAATAAATTCAATTAAGAACAATTTTTTTTTATCAAAGTTTAAAACCAAGACAATTTGAAGAAGCAATATAGCGAGCAGTTTTAGAAGCACTGTAACAAATAAAAAGCTAAACGCAACACAGCTGTGAATAAAGAAGTAAATAAGATAAACAAAGTGAGAAAATAGAATAAAATAAAACAAAATGAAACAAAAGGCTGACTCGGCACCAAAAATTGGAAAGTTTAAACTTTTTAATACATTTTAATACCGCACAAAACAGAACATTTAATACTTATCATGAAACTGAGAGTTTAATCACTAAGAATTTGTATTAACATGGTAATAAAAATCAATTAAACTTCAAGAATTTTTTAAAATAAAAACACAAATGTACACAATTAAAAAATTACAGCTTAAGAGCTTGAAGTGTTGCCACATTTGAGATACTGGATGCATATGCTTGCTGTTCATATATAATTAATTATATTAACAAGTCTAACAGGGGAACTTCTAGGCTCTTAAATGAAGCTATATCAGAGGTAAATGCTGGAAATTATACTATTAAGCAAAAACTTAAACATGTAGGTCACTAATTTATATCAGGCACAGAAATATCTGCACAAGAAGCAGTATATTGCTGCATTGGGCTCCATCTTTCGGAAGCAAGTAATGCAGAAATATTTATAAATACCTCTCGACCTGAGGAACGTGTTCGAATGGTAAAACCTAGAGTGGAACTTCAGAACCTTCCTTCAGTTGCGACTGAAATATTCGTAGCCGGTATTTTAGACCGTTATGTTCAAAGATCCGATCAGTTAGAAACTCTTTGTTTAGCTGATTTTGCATCTAGGTATAAATATTTTAAATCTAGTAGAAGAGCACAAGATAGTGATCATGAAGAAGAAGAGAGGGAAGACGATAATTTACCAGAAAGCGGGGTTGTCATGCCTCATAAAGACGGTAGCGGTTTTGTGAAAAAACGTACCAAACCTTGTATTATTAGGTATAGAAGGTTTAACCCAGATTTCGCCAGAGTTGAGTATTTCCGCGAAATGTTAATGCTTTACTATCCTTGGCGGAATGAACAGCAAGATCTCATTGAAAACGATAATGAGCAGACTTGCATAACACATCGTATTATAATTGAGGAAAATCAAAGAAAATATGATGTTTTTGAGCAAAGAGAACTTGAAAATGTTCTAGAAAGTCTTTATAATGAAATAGACTTGGACGAAGGTGCTCAAAATGAACTACCTATCGTGGAAAATGAGTTCAGAGTATTGGCACTTCCAGAAATAAACCCAAATATAAATTTGCTGGACTTGCATGGCGAAGATTCAACAGATAATGGCACTGCATCTGATTGCAATATTAGACTTTTTAAACTACCCCCAATAATTCAAGTTGAGGAATTATTTTCTTTAGTTTAAAGTCTAAATACTAAGCAAAGAACCTATTTGACACATTGGATGCACCAGCTAAAAACAAATCGCCCTTTTTATGAGTTCATTGGCGGCGGTGCAGGTGTAGGAAAGAGTCGTTTGATATCTGCAATATATGGTAGGTGCTCGTATGTTTAGCACTGTTGATGCGAGTTTAAAACAAATTTTCAAAACAGACAGCCCCTTCGGTGGTATACCGATCATAGTGTTTGGTGATTTGAAGCAACTCTCACCTGTTGGAGATAGGTGGATATTCTCTCCTAATCCCAATGATGCATACAGCACTTTAGTTGGTTTCTCTTTGTGGGAGTTATTTAAATACTTTGAATTAACAGAGATAATGAGACAACGGGAGGATCAGGCCTTTGCAATTGCATTAAATCATATGGCATCTGGTACTATGACAAATGAGGACATATCACTCATTGAAACTCGATCATTTAATTTAGAAGAAGTTCCCGATGATGCCATACATTTATTTTGGTCCAATGAAGAGACAAATAATTTCAATGCCCTTAAGCTCAGTCGAATCCCAACTGAAGCTATCCTTTCAACTGCAAAAGACTCAGTTAAAGGAATTGTTATGAGTGAAAATGAGAATATTTTGGAAAGAGTTAAACTTTTCAAAACTTCTGAAACGCAGGGACTGCCCCATGAATTGACACTAAAAACATCCGCCAAACATATGATTACAGTGAATATAAACGCGTGTGATGGCTTGGTTAATGGGGCAGCTGGACAACTTATGCATATTTATTTCCAATGTTCCTTTCAAACAATTCTGTGGATTAAATTTTTGGAACCTTCTGTTGGTTTGATAGCACCATCAAAAAAGCCTCATCCTCTAGAAAGTTCTTGGACACCAATTGAAAAAGTTTTAAAATCTGTTCAATATAAAAGAAATGAACAAATTTCAATTGAAAGAAATCAGTTTCCAATTGTTCCGGCTGAGGGAATAACTATTCATAAAAGTCAGGATGCCACATATAATAAAGTTGTAGTTCATACTCGACCCAGAATACCTAAAGCTTCAATATATGTCGCTTGCAGTCGAGCTACAACTGCAGAAGGTCTATTCATCATAGGAAATTTTTTTCCTCCTAACAAATTTTCTGAATCGAATCCTGTATTTGTTGAACTGAGGGAATTGAACACAAATAAAGCTCTGACAACAAGTTTCAGTTTTATGAATTCCCGAACATCAGGCCATCAAATTTTATTCCATAATGTTCAGAAACTTCATGCTCACATTAATGATATAAAAACCGATGGTTTGTTGCTATCTTCAGATATTTTATGTTTTGTAGAAACTTGGAGTTATCCTTGCGAAAATTTTGATATACCAGGATTTACTCCTATTAACGAGCTGAGGATAGATAGCACGGAAACAAGCAACAGAAATAAACGGGGCATTATAATATATGCAAAGCATAGTATTGCTAGCTGTATAGAATCAAAGGCTGTAAAGAAAATTTATTCAAGCCGCAAAGTTTTAGAAGCGGTTTTGTTTAAATGTTTCAGTATTAATATTTTGGTTCTATACAGAAATTTAGCTTTCTCTGTCAGACATTTAATTGTAGATCTTCAGGAAGTCCTTACTTCTGAGTTATGCAATCAAAATATGCTAATTGTTGGAGATTTCAACATTTGTTTAATGTCTGCTGGGATTCAATAGGAAATCTGCTCCAAGAATAAAACTTTAGTTCCCTGCTTGGTGTAGAATATTCAACTACACTTGCCGGTACACAAATTGATTGGGCATTTTCAAACATGGATCCTGCCCATGTTAATGCAATTACTTTTGAGACAGTACACAGCTATCATGACAGTATTTGTGTCTCTATTTCCAACTAAAGTTGTCAGACTTATTGCAATAGTTCTTCAAATCAAAACTGTTCAAGCCCCTAGGTACTGATTATGTGGACCCCAGTGCATATAGCAGACTTTTTACCGAAAATATCGCTGAACATAGAACAAGGCGGCAAGATCCACAAAGAAATCTTAAACGAGTATACCATTTGACTTTGCGAGAGTATAAAATGTTCGGTTATATCCGAACTTAGCCCTTCCTTACTTGTTTGATTTTTAATACTGATTCAGAATTGTCTTTAATCGGCAAAGATGAATTCGAGTGCAGTATCGTTTCAGACTGTCACTTTAGCAATGAATTTTGTGTATGAAATGTGTCTACCCCCTTTTTTGCTTTGTATCATCTTGCTTTGAGCGTGTAGCTTCTGCAGGCGTACATGGATTTTTATTATTGCTCTGAAATCATCTTTGATACTGTTAACAACTAAGATATTTTTCATGCTTTTGAATCTGAGCTCATTTAAAAAGGTATGTCGAACTGACTCAAAATATTTCCAGTGTAAGAAATATATGTGTTTGAAAACTCTTTTAAGAAAAGAAGAGTTTTTTTTAATAAATCAATGACTTTTTAATCTTCGTATACACTCGTATGTGTAACTGAACTCTGTTAAGATAATAAAAATTTTTAATTTGATTAAGTTGCAAAAATTCCCGTCTTTAGTTTTATATGGGTACCATTTCGTAGTTACTTGCGATATTTATTATTATTATAATTTTTTTTATTTTTGTTAATATGAAATATTTTGGTATGTTCTTAAAAAAGTAAAGTGTGTTTTGAATACACAAATCTGAGCATATAACTTACATAATATGTTTTTTTAATATAAGTTTATATGTATATCTATATATATGTATATATAAGTGGATATATATATATAGATATATCCATTTATAATATACCAAACTGTTTTCGGCTTTTTCTGTAAATTAAAACGGTTTGGTGACCGTTCTATCTGAGTATTATTTATTTTATATTATTATTTCATTTTTTGATATGGATAAAAACGAAATTTGACATACATATGTACATATATTTATAAGCAATAAGAAGATTTCCTGCAGGGGTTGTGGGAGATATACATGTACGTATGTGGATATGATTTAAAGTTTTGTTGTCCCTTGTAATCCGGCTGTTGGTTTATATGTATTTTGTATCGCGCCGGCTTATAAGATTTACATTTTGTATTAGGATTCGCACCCGTTTTGTGATTTTTTTTCTTTTCTGTATAGTTAATATTTTGTGTATTTTTTTATATATCTTAGAGTAATTCGTGGGCTTTTGGTTCTTTGTGTACGTGTGTATATGCACTACACTACACTTATTTAATGCACTTATGTATATGGTTTTTCTTTGTAGAAAATTTGGAAAATTAATATTTGTAATATATTATATATTTGCTTTTTTTCTCGTAACTACCATACACTGTTACGTTACTGTATTTTGTTGTTTTGTGGATAACTGCACTGTAATTTTTTGTCTTTTTTTATTTTTATTTATTTTTGGTTTTTAACTGATTTTTTATTCCGCAATGTGTTTACAGTAATTCACTTTAGTGGTTTTTTTTTTTTATGTAAGGTAGAATACCGCATTAACGTTTTGGCCGGGTGGAACAAATTCTTTGTGGACAATACTCTTGGAAACATAAAAACAAATCAGCATTGTCTTCCCTTCTGACTCCTTCGGCTCATTTCTTATTTATCTCCTCACGACCACTTTGAAATCGTTGAAACCACTCGTGCACTCTGCTATGGGATAGGCAATCATCGCCATAAACTTGTTTCATCAATTGAACCGTTTCGGTAAAAGTTTTAACAATTTCAAAACAAAATTTAATGTTGGCTCTTTGTTCGCAGCTCATTTTCGCACCGATGACAAAAACATACTGACACTAAAAACACAATAAGGATGTCGATAAAGGATAGCAGATTCTAACGCACTAGTCGACATAAAGATGGCGCCACTAGAGTTTACTTTGTTAATTTTTTACTGTTTACCCTGGAACGCACCTTGTATTATCTTATTTTAAAGCTTTCCATCAGCGAACATTATATCAAAATCATCATCAAATAAGACATACCTGACATACACTCAATCAAAGCGTAAACCAATTTCATTCACATTCAGGGCTTAACCACATAATTTATAAATAAATTTGATAATTTAATTTCACTAAAATATCGCACAATTTGACCAACCTAAACGGTTTAAACACAGGTGGAACGTCGGAAATCACTACATAGGGTATATTAAGAGCAGAAAAGGTCTGTCTGTAAATTCTATAAATAACAACTCACTCACTGACCGAAATATTCGGCGTTACAAGCATAATTATGTATACAAGTAGTATATGGTATTTGAATCGAGGTAACTCGTAGATCAATTCTGAAAATTTTTGGCATTAAACTATAATGCGTATGTTAAATATTATAAGCTCAGTTAATTTTGCTAAGATATCTCATAAATTGACCGACATATGGGTATAAAGCCAACCGGAACTTTGGAAATCTTATATTAGATAAAAGGTTATCTTTTATCATGATAGTTGTAGTATCGAATCGATTTAATCTATTATTAGCATAAATACATATTATTAACAAAACACGATGCTCTCTGGAGTAAAAGAGTTAAGTCAACCAGATCATAATATTAGTTATACGCAGGATAGGGCAAATGTTCACCCGATTTTATCCATTTTTGGCACTAAGAGGCACCGTTGATAGAAAACCACACTATTTCAATTTTATTAAGATAACTCATATACTTATTTATTTAATAAGTTATCGTACTTTTAGTTTTTAACTTTGTTTAACTTTAAGGGGGGGGTTAGGGTTTCAAGGTAAAAAAAATTTGTGAATTTATCTTAAATATGGATTGAGTAATTTTATTCGGACCTTTTGTACATTATTGAGCATACTTTCGACAATATAGGGTAATTTTTTGATGCAGGAATATTGAAGCATACGCCGGTAACGGAGCTTCCCCCAGAACATCTTGAGAAAAAAACAATTTGCGGTGTTCACCATAACTCGGCTGGAAATTATTCGAAAAAAAACCAAGAAAAATTAGTTAAATTATGATCAAATCTTCTTGCCAACGTTCTCTGAAATTTTATTTTTTTTTTCATTTAAAAGTTTTTGGCGGCTGTTTACACTTTGAACTGTTATTTTCCACTAAAAATTTCGCCGTTTTGCGGGTGGAAAACACCCTTGATTTAAAAAAAAAAATGTTTACTAAACGTGGGGGGGCGGTATTTTATATGTCAAAAATTTGTGTAAAGTTTGAAATGAATCGGTCAAGTAGTTTTGAAATGATAGTGAACACGGACTTTGAAAAAGTAGTTTTGAGAAAAACGCGTCTAAAGTGTATGAACTAGCTGTAGAATATTGCTTCTATCGACCTAAAATTTTAAGGATACTGAAATGTTAAACAATAAGATATGAGAAAAAAAAATACAAATTTCGAATGTAAAACTCTCTCTAACAAAACCGTTATAAGGGGACTGGGTGGGTTAATCATCCAATTTCACCCATTTACTCAGGTCAAAAAATCATCAAGACACGATAAAATTACTCCAAAAATGCTAATGTAGCTATCAAATATTCCAATAGTGATGCTCTCCTTGGTTTTTATTTTGCAATTTTCAGTTTCGGATATTTTCCAAATTCATGCAAAAGGTCGTAGATCATCATGATAGATAAACCCGAGAATGACTTCTCACAGCCGTTTTCTTACAGACCAACAAGCCTCCTACTCTGCCTTTCCAAAATATTTCCAAAAGTGCTACTATCAAAGATGTCTCCTAAAGTAGCTAATTTCATATCAGATGAACGCAGGTAGCACAACTCTATATATCTTATATAAGCAGACATTCCAACTGTGAATAATGTATTGACACCGATTTTAACGGATGACACAGCCCTAGTATGCCGGATTAAATGTCTTATCAGAACATCAGAAAAGTTCGCCAACTGGCAAGTAAATGTAAATGCATTATTCGGTTGTTGCACGTGCTATGTGGCACGTAGCCCCGTCTTGTTCAAACCAGACGTTGTCAATTTAGGTAAATGTAATGGTTGTTCATGAATAATTTGTTGGTTTTCTTCGTACCAAAATCGACATTTTGTTTATTTACCGCACCACTCAGATGAAAGTGGGTCTTCTCGATGATTTTCTTAAAAAAAATCGTTGTCGTTTTCAAGTTGTTCCAAGGCAAAATCAGCAAATTCACGACGTTTGCGGTGGTCCAATGGCTTCAGTTCTTGAGTGAGAAAAAATGTATACGGATACTTGTCCAATCCTTGCAAAACTTGACTGAACGGATCCTTGCCTTATTGGCACTTGAACATTATGTAAAGAAAATGTACGCTCAAAATTTTTAACAATTCGACGATTAGCGAGTACAGGTGGACGATTATTACGACCATAAAATGGCTGAAGGGCACGAAAAGTTGCAATTTGAGAACGATTATATTGATAATAAAATTCAATAATTTAACATCAATGTATTATTGTAACACAATATTTCTAGCAAACACAAATTTTTGTTTTTTTTTATTAATTTTTCTGGCGAAAACTTCATCAATAGTGGTCCCCCTTTTTGTCGTTAGATTATTCCTACTAGAGGAATAATATAATACTTTTTAAAGAGGATTTATCTTTGAGGAATTGTAGTAATGGCACAGCTTCTGGCAATGAAAAATTTAAAATAAAATCTCCAGCAAGAATTACCGGCTGTTTACAATATTCTCCTCGTTCTCCAATAATGTCGTCCAGAGCTTGTGAACTCAAATTCAATAATGGAAACAAAGCTTTTCCGGTGAATAATTTTATATCCTCATTGAAGCATTTGGTTATAAATAAATAGCTGTTAGAATTAATTTCTTAGTATTGTTATCATTGGGGTTGATTTTGCACTCTACTGCAAATAAGTCTCCAATTCTTACTAATGTTGATACCGTGACATCCGTCACACATGAGTAAGGAGCTTTTATTCGTAAATAAGGAGTAACAACGTTCTTTTCTTTACGATAGATGGCAACACTTGAATTTCGAATTTCATTACGTTGAAATTTCACAACAAACTCAAAATTTGGTATTTCATCGCTCATAAATGTTTCTGATAACATAAAAAATTCGTATTTTGGAAGTCTCGATCGGTAAAATGAAGGGGCTTTTGCACGAAGCCTTTGACGTTATCGAAATGTCTTTTTATACCCTGAAGTTTTATTAAGTTTGCCACGAAGTTTATAACACTCAGAAGTAAACGGAGACCCAATAAAATATACAAGTATACATAAATGATCAGCATGATGAGCTGAGTTGATTTAGCCATGTCCGTCTGTCTGTATATACGCGAACTAGTCTCTCAGTTACCAGAGCTACCACACAAACTGAACAATCAAAATCAAGTTCTTGTATGGACAACTTTTTCATTTTACAAGATATCTTCATGAAATTTGGATTTCTTTCGATAATAATGGAATCTCCGAAGAAATTTAGCATATAACCTTTCTCACCAGAAGCTGCTCATTTGTCGAAATGGCTGATATCGGATCACTATAGCATATAGCTGCCATACAAACTGAATGATCGGAATCAAGTTCTTCTAAGGAACCTTTTGTATTTGTGAAGGGTATTATAGCTGCAACCGAAGTTAACATTTTTTCTTATTTCGAGTTAATAAAGTTGTTTATCTAACGCCAAATTGGATTTCCCGCAATTTGATCATCTAATTTCTCAAAGGGCTTTACTTTTGAAACTTTACTTCTACAGGAATTAACATTTGTAGAAGACTGAGAATTGTTAGACAGGTTACCAGTTACCATATTTGATAACTCTTTCTCCATCACTGCTCACTTTCGCTGTATTCACGATAATATTGAACCAGTGGAAGAACCGGGGATCGCTACCTCATCTCTCCCTATGAAATTTGTTTAAAATTATTGTGATCATTGAGGAGCGCATTCAATGTCACAATTTCTTGAAATTATTGTATCTTCAAACTTTTCTCGCAATATGTCGGCTGTTGCACTTGTTGTGCAGCACGTAGCCCCGTCTTGTTGGAACCAGATGCTGTCAAGATCAACTTTTTCGAAATGCGCTCTCCCTTGACAGTGACGGTATCACCATTTCCAAAGAAGTACGGACCGATGATTACACCGGACCAAAAACCACACCAAACTGGGTTACATACAGTTAGAATTTTCAAACAAATCTATTTTTTTTAATGTTTTTACTTAATATAGATATATTTTAAAATACACACAGAAAATTTCATATCGTTGAATATTTTCGAAGTTACACGCAAATTTGAAAAGGCGTCTCATAGTCCTTGGAAGTACAAGTAAGTATCCCATGTAAAGTGCATTCCAAACTTTAAACGCGTTTTTCTCAGAATGGTGTTTTCAAAGTCGGTGACCAACATTTCTCGAAAATGGCTTAACCGATTAGTCTCAAAACCAATTATCCAAATCAGAGATATACTGGTCACCGCAAAACGTCATTTTTGAGATGAGCTCCCGGAGATCAGCTGTAACTCTTTTCCAAATAAATATTTTTACTAGTTCTAAGTACTAAAATATAGTTAAAAAATACCATAATATGTATGTAAATGTTTGAATCAACAAATTTAAAAGTTTTCTCAGAAAAAATTCTGAAAAACTTTTCTTTTTCTGTTGCCATTGTTCAATTTATATACACGATTTTTGACAAATTTAGTCTTTTATTTATAATTTTTCATAATATAAAAGCTTAAAACTAAAATTCAACTGTTCAAAATAGTCTACCTATTTGTAAATAACTGTGATTTTGAGTTAGTTTAAGTATTTTTCAAATATATTCAAGTTTATTTTTTAATTACTACAAAATATAGAGACTGACAACCTGCAATGCAGGCATTACGAATCAGCAGAACTGCATAAGCTTTGACCCAATGTATGTTTTGTTCAGCACATAAACCAGAGAACGTAAATTAACCGTTTAAGTTCTCTGCGTAAAGCTTCTCGTTCATTATGTTCTCTGACATGGACAAAATGATCCGAAACGGGTTATTTCTGAGATCAGATTTTTTAGTGATTTTCACGTGTTTTCTAATCTTTATTTAAAGAGATTTAATATAGTTTTGATTTTGAGAAAGAGCGGATATTTTGTCGCAGAGTATTGTTTTGCTTAGCAGTACCAATTGTCAACGTATATACATATTTTGGTTAGAATTCCCAGCAAATGTTATGTAAACTTTGCCCTTCGAATAAATCATCAAAAGATATTTCTTTATTGAATATATAAAAGATAAGTAATGTTCATGTTTAGGTTATTTAAAACTTGTAAGTGTTTTAAAATATTAAAATATTTTATAACGTTCATTTTGAAAATCATTTGTGATTAAAATAAACATGTACATAAAGTTGGACCGCATATAGGACATCTAGTTTGTTAAAACTTATATAAATTATGTATATTTTTCCGTTGTATGAAAACCGCAAAGTACCCAAGAAATATATTAAAAAATCTCAAAACTTATTTTTTTCCTTATTGGCACCACTGTCAAATGATATTTAAAATGTGGACTTTGACTCTCTCGAATCAAAGAGTTTCGTATCATGTCATACTTGTTCTCTGCCCACGCTTCAACCGTCGTCTATTTCACAACCCAAATGATCAAAAAGGATTGGTCGGACCAGACTGGGTCTCTTTTTTCGACCCCCGTTCGTAAAGCCAAAACGTGCTTCAGCGGTCCTCCAGTGAAAGTGTAAAATTGTGGAAAATCAAAAAAGTGAACTTAATATTAACAAGTACGGAAGGGCTAAGTTCGGATGTAACCGAACATTTTATACTCTCGCAAAGTTTAATGGTATACTCGTTTGAGATTTCTTTGTGGATTGGCTGATATTTTCAGTAGAAGGTCAACTATAGGCACTGGGGTCCACATATTTAGTACTTAGGGGCTTGAACAGTTTTGGTTCGATTTAGACAATTTTTGGTCACAAGGTGGCATACTTTAAACGTATTATTCAAGCAAAGTTTTACCCCGATATATTGTTGCTTGATACGCATAGTGGAAAGTGAAAGAATCAGATGGAGTTTAAAATGGTGTTATATGGGAAGTAGGCGATGTTGTAGTCCGATTTCGCCCATTTTCGCACTATAACATAGAAATATGAGCATGTTACGTACCGAATTTGGTTGAAATCGGTTAAGCAGATCTCAAGATATGGGTTTTCACCTAAAAGTGGGCTGTGCCACGCCCACTGTCTAATTTTGAACGCGGTTCCTATAAAGTCATCTCATACCATCCCAGAGGTGAAATTTAATGTCACTGGCGTGTTTAGTGCTTGGTTTATCGCGCTTTTAGTATTATTTAACAGTACCGTTATATGGGGAGTGGGCGGGGTTGTCGGCCGATGTTGCGCTGTAGGTAGAGGTGCTAAAAACATTTGCTTTCAGTGAATTTTGTTATCATAGCTTTAGCGGTTTAGGAGATATGCACATTAAACTTTTAGAGGCGGGACCACGCCTACTTTTTAAAAAAAAATTTAACTGCAGATGCCCCTCTCTAATTTGATCCAGTGTACCAAATAACAGTCTTATATCTTGTTGCGGAGCTTAGTTATGGTAATTTATTTGTTTTTGATTAATCGCGTTTTGTGGGCGTGGCAGTAATCGGATTACGCTCATCTGCAATACCAACATGTCTACCAAGCTTCATAAAGATATCTCAATTTTTACTCAAGTTACAGCTTGCACGGACGGCGAGACGGACAGACGGACGGACGGACAGACAGTCACCCGGATTTCAACTCGTCTCTTCATCCTGATCATTTATATATATATAACCCTATATCTAACTCGATTAGTTTTGGGTGATACAAACAACCGTTAGGTGAACAAAACTATTATACTCTGTAGCAACAGGTTGCGAGAGTATAAAAATATGAAAGTGAAATTATATTTGAATTATACCTGTTACCCGAATTTGGAAAGGATAAAAAAAATAAAAGCTAAGTGAGTAAACAATGGAAGAGCCATTTGTATACGGTTATGATAATAAATACAACAGAAGGCCACAGAAGAATCTACACTAAACTTACTCATAGGTAAAATCGTAGCTATGACAAGACAAAACAAACGTTTTCAAGTATGAGTATTTATTTTTAAGTCCCCAATTTTTCAGTCGCAAACTTTTCAAACGAGCTATACACAGTGGCGGATTTACAGATTTTCCGCCTGTAGGCTTTTCAATTTTTGCCGCCTCTACTCCTCTTTTTCTTAAAAAATATACTTTCTCTCTATAAAATTTTCACTTTATGACTTATCAAATCCTTGATTTTTTTCACATTAAGTAATTATGAAAAAATATCATTTAAAGCAAAGAAAATCTCAATCATGTACTTCTTTTAGGAAAAGTTGTGGTATGTCTTGAAACTATACAATACTTACATTATGAACAAAGCTTACAAAACAAATGTACACTCCAAGAACGTTGATAAATATTTTATATTACAACTACAATACCAGCTAAAAACAGATTTATAATTCTACTTTTTTAATTATCTGTTAGTATTAAAAATAAGGTTAAATTATAAAAGCATTACAATAACTTTCTGCGGGACTTTGAATTCATAAAATCATTAATAATGTCGTCGAATGAAAGCCTGTTGATTAGTTCTGACTCTATGCATAAAAGAGCTAAAGTGTTTAGCTTTTCTTGACTTAAAGTCGATCGTAGATAGTTCTTGACTCTCTTCAAGCAAGAAAAACTTCTCTCACCAGAACAATTTTTTGCTGGTGTACATAAAGCAATACGAAGTGCTTTATCCAAGTGTGGATAAATATTTTTTAAATTTTGTTGTCGCATAAACGAAGACAAAATTTTCAATAATCCTTTTTAAATTTCTTTCAGAGGAAAGGTAGGCTTAAAAGTGTACGCATTCCTGAACTAAGTCTGTTTTTAAATCATTAGAATACGATTCTTCCAAAAGTCGTTTTCTGTCAGAGTTGATGGTGACAACTCATTCATTTTAGTAAGAAATAAAAATTTCTCGTTAAATCCGTTGTAAGCCTTTTGCCGCTTTGCTAATTCGGATATGAGTCTATCTATGAGAACGAGAAATGTGTTAACCCTGAATCACCAAATCTCTTTTTATACTCTCGCAACCTGTTGCTACAGAGTATAATAGTTTTGTTCACCTAACGGTTGTTTGTATCACCTAAAATTAATCGAGTTAGATATAGGGTTATATATATATAAATGATCAGGATGAAGAGACGAGTTGAAATCCGGGTGACTGTCTGTCCGTCCGTCCGTCTGTCCGTCCGTCCGTGCAAGCTCTAACTTGAGTAAAAATTAAGATATCTTTATGAAACTTGGTAGACATGTTTCATGGTACCGTGAGACGGTTGGTATTGCAGATGGGCGTAATCGGACCACTGCCACGCCCACAAAACGCCATTAATCAAAAACAAATAACTTGCCATAACTAAGCTCCGCAATAAGATACAAGACTGTTATTAGGTACACAGGATCACATTAGGGAGGGGCATCTGCAGTTAAATTTTTTTTTTAAAAAGTGGGCGTGGTCCTGCCTCTAATAGGTTTAATGTGCATATCTCCTAAACGACTAATGCTATAATAACAAAATTCACTGGAAGCAAATGTTTTTAGCACTTCTATTGACGGTGTGAAAATAGTTGAAATCGGGTGGCAACTCCGCCCACTCCCCATATAAGGGTACTGTTAAAAACTACTAAAAGCGCGATAAATCAAGCACTAAATACGCCAGAGACATTAAATTTTATCTCTGAGATGGTATAAGATGACTTTATAGGAACCGCGTTCAAAATTAGACAGTGGGCGTGGCACAGCCCACTTTTAGGTGAAAACCCATATCTTGAGATCTGCTTAACCGATTTCAACCAAATTCAGTGCGTAACGTTCTTTTCATGTTTCTATGTCATAGTGCGAAAATGGGCGAAATCGGATTACAACCACGCCTATTTTCCATATGACACCATTTTAAATACCACTTGATTCTTTCACTTTCCACTATGCAAATCAACCAACAATGATTATATCGGCGTAAAACTTTGCGTGAATAATACGTTTAAAGTAGCCACCTTGCGGCCAAAAATTGTCTAAATCGAACCAAAACTGTTCAAACCCCTAAGTACTAAATATGTGGACCCCAGTGCCTATAGTTGACCTTCTACCGAAAATATCAGTCAATCCACAAAGAAATCTCAAACGAGTATACCATTTGACTTTGCGAGAGTATAAAATGTTCGGTTACATCCGAACTTAGCCCTTCCTTACTTGTTTCTTTTTGGTTGTCTTTTTCTCATCTCTTTTGTATATTGTTTTGATACACTCAATTCCATTGCCTTTTCTTCAAAATATTTAAAATTCTCTCGTTCAGCTATGAAAACTTATAAAGTGATTCGCAAAGTGATCAAATTTATATTAGAAGTCTGAACTTGAACATTCTCTTTGCTTATTCTCTCCAGAAAAACCTTCCATACAACCATTACTGCCCTTTACAGTTTTTGCAAAATATCCCTGCCGCTTCTTGTCGTATCACAGGCTTTTCGGTACAATCATCCTTGATTAATTCCAAAGTTTTAAGAATTTCATGCCAAGATTCTTTCAAGCGTTTGCATGCATCCTCTATAGCTGACTAACATGTCAAATTTACTCTTTTAACGCTTTTGCCATTGCCATCAGAAAGTTCATAATGATTTGAGGATATTTTATAAAGCGTTTAGCAGCTGTTCATAAATAGACGTTAAAGTATTGTATTTACTATATTGCCTGGAGTACTGTGTATTTTTTCTTAATTTTTGTTAAAGACTTTAATTCCTGTAAAATTTTCCCAACTTGTCTTCTCTGCACAAAAGTCAATTTTTTTTAATCCGAAAATCGAAATAAAAAAAATTTTGTAGCAAAATTTGCCGCCCTAGGCTACAGCCTACTCTACCTGCTGATAAATCCGCCGATGGCTATACATCCAAGACGCGTTCTAAAGTAAACAGGACTTAAAAAACAGAACAAATGGTTTTATCGACAAAATCAATTAATTTTATTCAAAATAGTCTCCTTCTGCTTTAATACAGCTTTTTGCCAGCTTTTGTATGGCCGCCAGTATGCCTGTGCAAGTCTTTTTAATGGCCTCCTCGTCTGCATAACGCTTTCCTTCCATCGGCAAATGCATGTTTCCGAAAAGGTAGAAGTCGCACGGTGCCATATCAGGTGAATACCGGGAGTGGTTGGTTGTTAAAATGTGATTTTTGGTCAAATAATCGGCCACAAGCGTCGATCGATGAGACGGCGCATTATCGTGTAACAAACGCCAACTTACATCTTCGCGATACTCGGGCCGAACACGTCGAATACGGCGCACCAAACGCTTCAAAACTCCAAGGTAGAATACCGCATTAGCGTTTAGGTGGGTGGAACAAATTCTTTGTGGACAATACCCTTGGAATCATAAAAACAAATCAGCATTGCCTTCACTTTTGACTTCTCCATAAACCAATTTCAAAACAAAATTTAATGTTGGCTCTTTGTTCGAAGCTCATTTTCGCACCGACGACAAAAACATACTGACACTTAAAACTCAATAACTTCACTTCCAATAAATGAAACGTCATGAAATTTTTACTGGTCGATAAAGGATAGCAGATTCTAACGCACTATTCGACATAGAGATGGCGCCACTAGAGTTTACTTTGTTACTTTTTTACTGTTTACTTTGGAACGCACCTTGTATAAACACTATATATAAGAACCTCGGAGATATTTTCCAACGGATAGTTGACGCTGGTCTAAAGCTAAGCCCGAGGAACTACTGTAAAATAAACACAACGATCGGCGGCTGCATCGCAATGTCAGCATATAACAAATCTGACACAATGATCGGGTAACAAAATGATTACAGGGTAACGCAATATCCGATGAACAATTAAATAACGCTTAATTGGCATATTTTTATTAAGTAATGCTTATGTGGCATATATCTATATATTTCGTAATTCCTAAACGGCATATTTTTATTATTCTGTAAGTTGGTATATATATATATTATTATACTTAAACAATTAAATAAACTGAGCCTTTACCTTAAAGGCAGAGCTGTAGTTAAAGCCAGATTTTATACTCAATTAAAATCAAACGGTTGTTTTTATTTCGTTCCGAAGTATAAGTTAACTGAAGCAGTCGAGTAGGCCGGTTTTAAATTTAGAAAATTTCACACAGGAGGCGTAAAGCTATTAGAGCATATAATAGCGAGCTTTGGTGAATATCGTTCGTAAAAACCAGGAGCTAAAAGTGTACTAGGATGGCTAAACTCAGGTGTAAGCTAACCAGATCCTAAAAAGTCCTTCTCTACCAACCTGGTTATGAAATTTAATGCTTATGGCTCATTTATTTAGTGAGTTATAGTACTTCTATTAGTTTTCAACATAGCCGTTATATGGGAAGTGGGCGTGGTTATTATCCGATTATACCATTTTTACTGAGTTTGAAGAGGTGATAAAATCACATCCGTGATTCCCATTAAGACAGATTGAAATTTCTTAAGCGGTTTGAAATATATGTACATCAAACCATTTAGGGGGCGGAGCCACGCCCACATTTTAAACGTTTTTTGCCCACAGGGGTCCCTGGCTACTGCGTTCTCCTGTGCCAAATTACAGTTTTGCTTTAATAGCGTTTTGTGGACGTGACAATGGTCCGAATCCATCCATTTGCAATACCTAGGTGCCAAGTAATATAAGTATCAAGTTTCATCGATATAGCACAATTTTTACTCAAGTTAACGCATACACGGACAGGCGGACGGACAGACAGCCATCGGCTTTCAACTCTTCTCGTCATCATTATCATTAAAACTTTTAATGGTTATTTATTAATTATTTTTAACTGATAATTTAACTGAATATTTATAATATTATATATACCTACAATTATTGTATATAATCTTATATCTATCTCGATTAGTTTTTCGTGATATAAACAACCGTTAACCGTGATATTCTGTATAAAAATAGTTTACAATTATTTTAATTTATGGTATATATCCATTTTCAATTTTCTTTTTTTGGAATAAAATGCACTAATATTTAACATAGTATAAATATTGTACATATTATTATATTTAACCGGAAACTCTTTTTGCGATTGATTTTTATACCTCAATATGGGCGCAAATTCAAAGAGTACATATTTCCTCTCATCTGTTTCAACTTGTGACAATAAAATTTCCTCCATGCTACGTGTATTCGACTTTCGATTGTCTTGTTGCGTTATACATATCCTATGCTGACAAGGTCGGCCATTTTGAATATTTGGTTAGATTTTGACAGCTGTTTTGCTTGGACGCGTTTTGGTTGTTATTGGTTTGGTGCAAAAGCAACGTTTTTCGCTGGTACAAAATTTTTTCAGAGGTTCGAAAAGATGTGGACGACAAAGAGCATGCCGGACGCAAAGAACGAAAGAATCGCGCCAAGTTCGGTCGAATGTGAAGGTTTTGCTCATAGTTTTCTTCGATTTCAGGGTCATTGTGCATCATAATTTCTTGCCAAAGGGTCGGTAAATTAAAAATATTATCTGCAAATAATGCGCAATTTGAGGATTAAAAAAAAAATGGCATAAGTGTATTATATCTAGGGGTAATTATTTTGAAAGGGACGAAATAGATATTCATTAATAAATATACACCTTCTTAAGAAATACAAAATTTGCGATACTTTTTGAACAAATATTTTAAGATTGTGATAAACTACATCGTCTGGTATATTATAACTATCACAACAAAAATGTCCCTTTTTAAGTGCAATGCATTTACCGAAAGAAGAGAAAAACGATTCCGAGTTTTGGTTTTAAAAATATTTGTTACGAGTTCAAGGTTTGTATTTGAGTCTGGGAACAATAGGAGCGGAATGGTTAAGTTAGCTAAATTTTCAAAAGGATTCAGACCAAATGAGTCTTTATACAACTTAGCTTGTGTCCAGAATTCAGAAATAGATGCCATTGCATAAAATCAATATATATCCAAACGTGATCCACAATCGCCAAAATTTCTGAATCTGTAATAAATTCTTTTGCCTAGGGCAATGTAAAAGTGACACCTATTGACAATGTTTTCCTATTAATATGTTTTCAATAAAGATGGTTTTTATTTTATCAAACATTTAAAAATTATTGGGGAGTTATAACATGCAGTAATGCCATGTTTTAAATAATTTCTTTCATGTTATTTACTATCAATTAACTCAAACATAAGCACTAACAAGTAAGAAAGAGCTAAGTTCGGGTGTAACCGAACATTTTTTACTCTTGCAACTTGGATCAAAGTAAAACTTTATATTTAAAATTGTTGTGAAATTTAACATTCATTATTCGACGAAATCGTCAATGGATACTGGTATCTTATTAACTTCTATTAAAGGTCATGTACTGACTTAGTTCTATTAATATATTTTAATCGCGTCTACGAAAATTATATTAAAATCATTTCTAAAAGAGGAATATATGATATAAACTCAACCGAAGAGTCTAAATGCAATATATTGAGTTTCTGTGGAAAACGTCACCCTGTGAAATTCTTTATATAATATTAGGGATATGAGGTTTAGACCAAGGTCTAGACCAATTCTATTCATATTCAGTGGTAAACCACATAATTTTCAAGGAAACTTGTCCATTTAATTTCATTAAAATATCACACATTTTAACGGCTTATAATCAGGTGGAAAGGCGGAAATTATTATATGAGCTGTATTGGAGGCAGAGATGGGGTCTAATGGATATATTGAACCGATTTGATCTATCTTTGGCAATGCCACATACTAATAATAAGCTGAGTTTCATTAAGGTACCCCACTTACCATCACCAATATTCATATAACTATGGAGTAAAGTAAACCGGAAATTCGAAACCGTGATATTAGTTATATGAGGGCTACCATGTTGCAAGAGTATAAAAATAAAAATACAAATAAACTAATTTAGTGCCACTTTTTAAATCCTTACGCAACTTCACTTTCCGGTCATTCAGAACGATTTTGTGGATTTTTGTGTTACAGTCTCATTTGGACGCCCATTGTGTTTTGCATCATTGGTGTCTCTACGACCACGTTTGAAGTCACCAAACCGTTTTATTGTGGTTTCTGATGGTTCGGAATTTCCATAACACTTTTCAAGCCATTGCTTCACTTTAACGGTATTTTTTCCATCAAGAAGAAGTGTAAAATTTAAACACGAAATTGTTTATCACCTATTGTTTTTAAAATAAGAAAAGTAGTGTCACTCTTAGCACAATATCTCGCAAACTAATGAATAGAATGTCATGAAATTTTAACAACTGACTTTTGTAAGCTATTACTAACTGAAAATGGGGTACATTCAATAATACTAACGCCATCTATGTTTGAGGCCCAGGACTTTTCATCCCATGTGTTATGTATATAAAAAAATATTGTTTGAATTATATCAGTCAACACTGAAAAAATTTTAATTATTTCGATATATGTTCTAAATTACAATGATTTCTGAATAAAAGAGCTCATGTATACCTGCAGAAGCTACACGCTCAAAGCAAGGTGCTACAAAACAAAAAAGTGGAAAATATTTCATACACCAAATTTATTTCCAAAAGTGAAAATAGAATACTGCACTCGATTTTCCTTTTCGCCGATTCAGGACAGTTCTTAATGGCTATTAGAAATAAAAAAATATTGACAATTTCTAGACATGTCTCTAAGCTGCATGTGACGCAATAGTAGAATCTGACGACTCAGATCTATCGGAAATTTTTAAATCCTTACGTGAAATACGAAAACTGCTTTTATCAATTTGAAGAAACAAAAGTAATAATCTCTGATAAATTAAAATTAATTAAAGCAATTGTACCTACTCCGCATGCGAAAGTAGAGATGCCACAAATTCAATGTCAAGAGGCACAGAAATTTTTCACAGTTGTTATGAATAATGGCTGTCCTCCCGGTATATGTTTACAGCCATTTACATAAACCATCCAAAATTATCACAAGCACACAAATTGTAACACCTCCGATACAAAACAAAAGGTCAAGCAGGCATCATAATCAAACAGTTTGTACTAAATGACGATAATTTCAATTAGGGTTGGGAAGCTCTAGAAAGAATATTGGTCGATAAGCAAGTAACCATACTAATGAACTTGTTTACAATTCAGAAAAAAAGTGAAGAATTTATCAAACATAGACAAAAAACATTACCATATACAAGTGGGACCCTACTTTGGTAAATATATGCACCGCAACATTACCAGAAAAATCGTTGCAAATTAAAGAATTTCTAACTACCCAGTACGAAATGTCAGAAAGGGTTGACAAAAAACTAGTTGAAAACTAGAATGAAAAACGTTCAAAACGACCTCAATAGAAGCTTAATAGACCCAGAGCTAGTAGCAACAACAACTTATATAGAAGCTTTTTCAAAAAGCATTCGTTCACTTCCGAGCACTATAAACAAACGTTATGCAAACTATGTACTGGAGCGAGAGATTCAAAAATTAAATGTTACCGATCGAAACTGCTGGTCACATGCGCATACGCTTAAATATTGTGAAAGCAACTTAAATTTTATTTATTGCCATAAACTACATAATTCTATGCTTCATTATAACAATTATCCATCTCACCCCCAATCGGCGCAAATATGAAAAGAGCCATAGGTATAAGTACAACAGCAAATCCCGAAGTGCCAAATCCCGAAAATTGCAAAGAAGAATTGCTGCTCAAAAACATCAAAAAGTCGAAAGATTAACACCGAAAATCAAAGATGGGTACTACTACCCACAGCAGTCGTCTCCATCGAACACCGAGGAGAACTGTTCAAACTTAGGGCCTTAATATGTAGACCAAGGATCTCACCGATCATTTATAGCGTCTAGGCCACAAACAAGCTACAACTGCCAACAAAACAAGCCAATTTCGAAATCACAGGAATGGGCGGAAGTGTAGTTCAAAACTCAAATAAAGTCTGGCCCATTGCTATAATTTCTCTCCAAGCGGATAAACGCATTCAAGCAGAAGCTATAGTCGTACCGCAACTAAGTCATCATGCCCCTCTCTAATTTGATCCAGTGTACCAAATAACAGTCTTATATCTTCTTGCGGATCTTATATCTTCTTGAATAATCGCGTTTTGTGGGCGTGGCAGTAATCCGATTACGCCCATCTGCAATACCAACCGTCTCACGGTACCCAGAAACATGTCTACCAAGTTTCATAAAGATATCTCAATTTTTACTCAAGTTACAGCTTGCACGGACGGAGAGACGGACAGACGGACAGACGGACGGACGGACAGACAGTCACCCGGATTTCAACTCGTCTCTTCATCCTGATCTTTTATATATATATAACCCTATATCTAATTTGATTAGTTTTAGGTGATACAAACAACCGTTAGGTGAACAAAACTATTATACTCTGTAGCAACAGGTTGCGAGAGTATAAAAATATTAAAGTGAAATTGTATTTGAATTATACCTGTTACCCGAATTTGGAAAGGATAAAAAAAATAAAAGCTAAGTGAGTAAACAATGGAAGAGCCATTTGTATACGGTTATGATAATAAATACAACAGAAGGCCACAGAAGAATCTACACTAAACTTACTCATAGGTAAAATCGTAGCTATAACAAGACAAAACAAACGTTTTCAAGTATGAGTATTTATTTTCAAGTCCCCAATTTTTCAGTCGAAAACTTTTCAAACGAGCTATACACAGTGGCGGATTTACAGATTTTCCGCCTGTAGGCTTTTCAATTTTTGCCGCCTCTACTACCTCTTAAATTAAATAGCTTAGTTTAATTTTTCTTAAAAAATATACTTTCTCTCTATAAAATTTTCACTTTATGACTTAAAAACTAAGGTACGGTATCAAATCCTTGATTTTTTTCACATTAAGTAATTATGAAAAAATATCATTTTAAGCAAAGAAAATATCAATCATGTACTTCTTTTAGGAAAAGTTGTGGTATGTCTTGAAACTATACAATACTTACGTTATAAACAAAGCTTACAAAACAAATGTGTACTCCAAGAACGTTGATAAATATTTTATATTACAACTATACCAGCTAAAAACAGAATTATAATTCTACTTTTTTAATTATCTGTAAATTATAAAAGCATTACAATAACTTTCTGCGGGACTTTGAATTCATAAAATCATTAATAATGTCGTCGAATGAAAGCTTGTTGATTAGTTCTGACTCTATGCATAAAAGAGCTAAAGTGTTTAGCTTTTCTTGACTTAAAGTCGATCGTAGATAGTTCTTGACTCTCTTCAAGCAAGAAAAACTTCTCTCACCAGAACAATTTTTTGCTGGTGTACATAAAGCAATACGAAGTGCTTTATCCAAGTGTGGATAAATATTTTTTAAATTTTGTTGTCGCATAAACGAAGACAAAATTTTCAATGATCCTTTTTAAATTTCTTTCAGAGGAAAGGTAGGCTTAAAAGTGTACGCATTCCTGAACTAAGTCTGTTTTTAAATCATTAGAATACGATTCTTCCAAAAGTCGTTTTCTGTCAGACTTGATGGTGACAACTCATTCATTTTAGTAAGAAATAAAAATTTCTCGTTAAATCCGTTGTAAGCCTTTTGCCGCTTTGCTAATTCGGATATGAGTCTATCTATGAGAACGAGAAATGTGTTAACCCTGAATCACCAAATCTCTTTTTTCTTTTTGGTTGTCGTTTTCTCATCTCTTTTGTAAATTGTTTTAATACACTCAATTCCATTGCCTTTTCTTCAAAATATTTAAAATTCTCTCGTTCAGCTATGAAAACTTACAAAGTGATTCGCAAAGTGATCAAATTTATATTAGAAGTCTGAACTTGAACATTCTCTTTGCTTATTCTCTCCAGAAAAACCTTCCATACAACCATTACTGCCCTTTACAGTTTTTGCAAAATATCCCTGCCGCTTCTTGTCGTGTCACAGGCTTTTCGGTACAATCATCCTTGATTAATTCCAAAGTTTTAAGAATTTCATGCCAAGATTCTTTCAAGCGTTTGCATGCATCCTCTCTAGCTGACCAACATGTCAAATTTACTCTTTTAACGCTTTTGCCATTGCCGATTTGATTTATTAATTATAATTTTTAAAACAAGCTTGCTACTGGCAAGTAAGATTATCTTTTGACCAAAAAAAAATTCTAGACAAAAATATTATTGACGCAAGAAAATTTACTTGAGCCAAGACACAAGTTTATTAGAGCAAGAATCTAAAATTTCTCAGGACAAGAAAATATACTCGAATCAAGGAAAAAAAGTTTACTTCGATCAAGAAAAGGAATTAAAAGACAGATTTTTATTTAATTCAAGTAAATCGGTTTTTCTCTGTGCATAGAGGAAAGCTTATAGCAATTATTAGTGAACAAAACATGTAAAAATATCTTAATTTAAATAAAATCGGATCACTGCTGCGATATTCTGAAAGTTCGTAATGATTTGAGGATATTTTATAAAGCGTTTAGCAGCTGTTCATAAATAGACGTTAAAGTATTGTATTTACTATATTGCCTGGAGTACTGTGTATTTTTTTTTAATTTTTGTTAAAGACTTTAATTCCTGTAAAATTTTCCCAACTTGTCTTCTCTGCACAAAAGTCAATTTTTTTGGAGTTTACTCCTTAAGAATCGATTTTCATATATAAGGAGCCCGGTATGAGAAAAATCCGAGGGGTAAAACCAACTAAACTCACGAAAAAGTGTCACGTTTTTATCAAAGTTCAAAACCAAGACAGTTTGTTTTTATCAAAGTTCAAAACCAAGACAGTTTGAAAAAACAATATAGCGAGCAGTTTTAGATGCACTGGAACAAATTTTATCATTATACCGGCTAAAGTGAACTAAAAGTATTTCAGGAATTTAACTTTTTGATGAATTATTAAAAGGAAATCCGACGGACAATGAAATTATCTGTTCGCCGTATACTTTGCATACACACTCACACACATGCGCACATACGTCAGCGGCTAATAGATGGGGAAAAGTCAAAAACACTATTGCCAATATCTCAAGTGTCAGGGCTGCAACTGAAAAGTTTTTATGCTCACTGAATTTCTGCAAGATTTTTAAATCTAGTACAATAAAAACTTATTTACAATTATAATATGGAGCTACATTTTAATGGCAAACAAACTTAATATGCTTCAAGGCTATATATTTTCCGAATATGATTTTAATTGTTTGTAATAAATATAAATGTTAACTAAAAATTCAAATTTCATGCATTGTGATTATATATATGTTTGCTAGTTTCCTTCGTATTTAGAAATAATAATTAGGACATCTTATAACTAAAGTATAATCTAATAAATGACCTTATGTAAACCTATAATAAATTTTAAACAAAGTTTTTAGTTTCGTTAGGTTTTAGTGCTTTGGCAATGCCAAAGCAGATATTTTAATATTATCGGAAACATGGCTTCGCAACGAGGAATCCGTTAAATTGAAAATTTCAGATGTATATCCCAATATCGACGTCCTGACATTAATCGAGGAGGCGGGGTCAGTATTTATCACAATCTTAATGATTTACACCATGTGCTTACTGGCAATAATGATACTTTCGTAAGGAATGTCCAGCACAACAGTCAAACACAGTCTCCATTGGGAGATATATCTGCTGCGAGATGTACTTTGCCTAACGGTAATCACATTGTTATAGTTTCGATTTACATTTCTGTTAATCAAAAGATTAATGATGTAATAAATTTCATCATGAGGCATTATTGTCTCATACAGAAGGTGGATCGAAACTACTTAGGAAAAAATACCATTTACTGCCGCTCGTAAGGGTCGGTAAATTAAAAATATTATCTGCAAATAATGCGCAATTTGAGGATTGAAAAAAAATGGCATAAGTGTATTATATCTAGGGGTAATTATTTTGAAAGGGACGAAATAGATATTCATGAATAAATATGCACCTTCTTAAGAAATACAAAATTTGCGATACTTTTTGAACAAATATTTTAAGATTGTGATAAATTACATCGTCTGGTATATTATAACTATCACAACAAAAATGTCCCTTTTTAAGTGCAATGCATTTACCGAAAGAAGAGAAAAACGATTCCGAGTTTTGGTTTTAAAAATATTTGTTACGAGTTCAAGGTTTGTATTTGAGTCTGGGAACAATAGGAGCGGAATGGTTAAGTTAGCTAAATTTTCAAAAGGATTCAGACCAAATGAGTCTTTATACAACTTAGCTTGTGTCCAGAATTCAGAAATAGATGCCATTGCATAAAATCAATATATATCCAAACGTGATCCACAATCGCCAAAATTTCTGAATCTGTAATAAATTCTTTTGCCTAGGGCAATGTAAAAGTGACACCTATTGACAATGTTTTCCTATTAATATGTTTTCAATAAAGATGGTTTTTATTTTATCAAACATTTAAAAATTATTGGGGAGTTATAACATGCAGTAATGCCATGTTTTAAATAATTTCTTTCATGTTATTTACTATCAATTAACTCAAACATAAGCACTAACAAGTAAGAAAGAGCTAAGTTCGGGTGTAACCGAACATTTTTTACTCTTGCAACTTGGATCAAAGTAAAACTTTATATTTAAAATTGTTGTGAAATTTAACATTCATTATTCGACGAAATCGTCAATGGATACTGGTATCTTATTAACTTCTATTAAAGGTCATGTACTCACTTAGTTCTATTAATATATTTTAATCGCGTCTACGAAAATTATATTAAAATCATTTCTAAAAGAGGAATATATGATATAAACTCAACCGAAGAGTCTAAATGCAATATATTGAGTTTCTGTGGAAAACGTCACACTGTGAAATTCTTTATATAATATTAGGGATATGAGGTTTAGACCAAGGTCTAGACCAATTCTATTCATATTCAGTGGTAAACCACATAATTTTCAAGGAAACTTGTCCATTTAATTTCATTAAAATATCACACATTTTAACGGCTTATAATCAGGTGGAAAGGCGGAAATTATTATATAAGCTGTATTGGAGGCAGAGATGGGGTCTAATGGATATATTGAACCGATTTGATCTATCTTTGGCAATGCCACATACTAATAATAAGCTGAGTTTCATTAAGGTACCCCACTTACCATCACCAATATTCATATAACTATGGAGTAAAGTAAGCCGGAAATTCGAAACCGTGATATTAGTTATATGAGGGCTACCATGTTGCAAGAGTATAAAAATAAAAATACAAATAAACTAATTTAGTGCCACTTTTTAAATCCTTACGCAACTTCACTTTCCGGTCATTCAGAACGATTTTGTGGATTTTTGTGTTACAGTCTCATTTGGACGCCCATTGTGTTTTGCATCATTGGTGTCTCTACGACCACGTTTGAAGTCACCAAACCGTTTTATTGTGGTTTCTGATGGTTCGGAATTTCCATAACACTTTTCAAGCCAATGCTTCACTTTAACTGTATTTCTTCCATCAAGAAGAAGTGTAAAATTTAAACACGAAATTGTTTATCACCTATTGTTTTTAAAATAAGAAAAGTAGTGTCACTCTTAGCACAATATCTCGCAAACTAATGAATAGAATGTCATGAAATTTTAACAACTGACTTTTGTAAGCTATTACTAACTGAAAATGGGGGTACATTCAATAAAACTAACGCCATCTATGTTTGAGGCTCAGGACTTTTCATCCCATGTGTTATGTATATAAAAAAATATTGTTTGAATTATATCAGTCAACACTGAAAATTTTTTAATTATTTCGATATATGTTCTAAATTACAATGATTTCTAATGTGTCCTTACGTGAAATACGAAAACTGCTTTTATCAGTTTGAAGAAACAAAGGTAATGATCTCTGATAAATTAAAATTAATTAAAGCAATTGTACCTACTCCGCATGCGAAAGTAGAGATGCCACAAATTCAATGTCAAGAGGCACAGAAATTTTTCACAGTTGTTATGAATAATGGCTGTCCTCCCGGTTTATGTTTACAGCCATTTACATAAACCATCCAAAATTATCACAAGCACACAAATTGTAACACCTCCGATACAAAACAAAAGGTCAAGCAGGCATCATAATCAAACAGTTTGTACTAAATGACGATAATTTCAATTAGGGTTGGGAAGCTCTAGAAAGAATATTGGTCGATAAGCAAGTAACCATACTAATGAACTTGTTTACAATTCAGAAAAAAAAGTGAAGAATTTATCAAACATAGACAAAAAACATTACCATATACAAGTGGGACCCTACTTTGGTAAATATGTGCACCGCAACATTACCAGAAAAATCGTTGCAAATTAAAGAATTTCTAACTACCCAGTACGAAATGTCAGAAAGGGTTGACAAAAAACTAGTTGAAAACTAGAATGAAAAACGTTCAAAACGACCTCAACAGAAGCTTAATAGACCCAAAGCTAGTAGCAACAACAACTTATATAGAAGCTTTTTCAAAAAGCATTCGTTCACTTCCGAGCACTATAAACAAACGTTATGCAAACTATGTACGGGAGCGAGAGATTCAAAAATTAAATGTTACCGATCGAAACTGCTGGTCACATGCGCATACGCTTAAATATTGTGAAAGCAACTTAAATTTTATTTATTGCCATAAACTACATAATTCTATGCTTCATTATAACAATTATCCATCTCACCCCCAATCGGCGCAAATATGAAAAGAGCCATAGGTATAAGTACAACAGCAAATCCCGAAGTGCCAAATCCCGAAAATTGCAAAGAAGAATTGCTGCTCAAAAACATCAAAAAGTCGAAAGATTAACACCGAAAATCAAAGATGGGTACTACTACCCACAGCAGTCGTCTCCATCGAACACCGAGGAGCGCTGTTCAAACTTAGGGCCTTAATATGTAGACCAAGGATCTCACCGATCATTTATAGCGTCTAGGCCACAAACAAGCTACAACTGCCAACAAAACAAGCCAATTTCGAAATCACAGGAATGGGCGGAAGTGTAGTTCAAAACTCAAATAAAGTCTGGCCCATTGCTATAATTTCTCTCCAAGTGGATAAACGCATTCAAGCAGAAGCTATAGTCGTACCGCAACTAAGCCATCATATAAACAGCAAGCATTAGCAAAAGCTTTTTCGCTCAAATAGATATTCTATTAGGCAGCAATCTCATACCTCTGATAATATTCGAAGGTGATGAGAAAATGTGTTCGAACTTCTAGCACAAAAGCCTTCTTTCGGAAGGTCAAAGAACTTTCTAACCAAAAAACCTACTTCAAAAAGGCGATCTGAAACCATAATATGATAGGGTCTTAGAAGAATACCTCCATTTAAATCACATGGTCAACTCTGGCAAAGAAATCATAAAAAGTAAGTACTACTCATTTCACCTGCCACATCATGCAGTAGTAAAAACAGACAAAAAAACAAATAAAATATGAGTTGTCTTCAATTCCTCAAAGCCCTGAAAACCGCAGGGTTTCCATTCGCAAAGATAATGTTCAACCACCCTTATTTCTAAAGGACATACCTAAAGGAAACTTGTTGGACATTAATTTCCTCAAATTCCATAAGTAAAGTACAATCTGACCAGTACTACAGAATCAATATTCCCATTCGTCCACTTGGACGAAAAAGGTTAACCTCTTCGTTAAGAAAAATGGTCATAATAAGTAAACTTTTCCCCCGAGCACATAGTCGAATTACACGGCTTCTGTGACGCCTCTCCGAAAGCATATTGTGCCATTATCTATGTGTGAACACGTAGCGATACCGGGACCAAAAGCCACTTATTAGTAGAACCAAGAAAGGTGGCTCCTTTAAAAATGCTAAGTCTACCTCGACTTCAGCTCTGTGGCACACTACCACCCTCTGGTAGAATGGCTCGCGTTGATTAACAGAACTTCCCGATTCTTTACCACAATTTCCCATGCGCAAATTAATTAAAACAGAAAGTCGAAAAATCGACTCTTTTCACAAAACATTGGATGATACTGACATCCTTGAGCGATTTTCATAGTTCAGAGTAATCGCCTACACGCTAAAGTTCATAGCAACATATATTACACCAAGAATTTTATATTTCCCGACTCAAGCCAGAAATTAAAAATTGCATTTTCATGTGGAAGATCTGCACTATGCATAAGCAGAATATTCGAACACAGATTATGGCTGCACTTAAACCAGAACATTGCAACTTCGCTCTGCCTTTGACAATTACATATGCCAATTTTGCTGGGTCTTTTCAGATTACAGCGTCCATATTAAGGTCTCCCACTCTGATGAAAGGCTAAGTGGCTATCATCAAAAGTAATGATTTATAATGGCAAAATCTTCATTAGAGCTGAAAGACCTACTGAAAAACAGTTTGTGGATTTTATTAAACAAGTCTCACTTGATATTGTACTTACGCTTCTCAAGGCCTTAATTGGCAGTTTATCTCACCAAGTGCTTCTCATATGAGTGGTTTATGGGAATCAGCTGTAAAAGCTTCAAGTCCCACTTCAAAAAAATAGGTGGTAACTACTAATTTACTTAGTTCACCACATTATTTATTAGAATAGAAGCCGTTCTTCATTCACGGCCACTCGCAACACTCTTGCAAGATCCCTCAGACTTCATAGCCCTACCTAAAGAGCAATTTCTCAAAGGTGCATCCATTCTGGCCATACCTGAACCTATCCTTATTAAATCGATATTCTCCAACATGCCAATCAGCAAACTATTGAAAGAGGACTATATAAAGGCCCTTCATAAAAGGTGCCGATGGAAATCTCCAGAAAAGGCGCCAAATCTTGGAGACTGTGTCATCATACACGTTGATTGTCCACCCCCCATCAATTGGCGGCTTAGCCGCATAGAAAAACTACACTACGGTTCCGACGGTCATATACGAGTAGTTGATCTCCGTTCTCAAAGCGGAACGCTAATGGGACCGCTCTTGAAATTATGGTTTCTGCCAAGCGCAAATAATAGCGAAAACGCTAATAATAAATAATCTCCCGATACTACCGCAACACAATGAAATAATCAAATAACAAATTGATAAACTTGAAAATCATAAAAAACCGTTAAAAATACTAACAAACCTAACCGCAATTGTCGATCAATATGACGACCTATTCATGCCATATAACGTGGCAAAATGACGACCCATTCATGCCAAATAACGTGGCACAATCACCCATATAAATTTACATGCCACAAACATATAATCACAACAAGTAAGGAAGAGCTAAGTTTGGGTGTAACCGAACTCTTGCAACTTTCCAAGATCAAACCCTTGGAAATACCTTCAGGTGTTGGCAAAACTTCATATCAAACCAGAAGATCGCAATTGATGATATTAGGGATATAAGATTAAGACCAATCTCTAGACCAACTCCTGTCATTTTCAGCGGTTTGTGAGAATAATGGAAATTATTATATGTAATATAATATAATTTCACATATTGTCAGCATTTAACTAATGTAAATCCAATATTATACATTCAGTTAATTTGTCCAAAGAAGTTGAAATCTTTTATTAGATGTAAGAGAGATTGACTCGATTTTATTCATTTTGGCATTACTTACCTCCCATACCGTCTACAGTATATAAGAAGTAAAGTGGAGTAAAAAGTCAGCCGGAAGTTCGAAAATATTTCTATCTGGTATATTAGGACTAAGGAAAATATTGACTCGCGGTGCCACGCCCACCCTCCAAATTTGACACCGACTCTTTTAAAGCCGTATGCCATTCTCGATGTGAAATTTAAGTCTCTGACACATTTAGTTATTGATTTATCGCACTTTAAGTACCTTTTAACAAAACCTTTATTTGGGGAGTGGGCTAGGTTAATATCCGATTTGACCTATTTTCACGCTGACGCAAGAAAAGTAGCAATGATTTGTTCTGTGTATATTAGGGTGACATAGTTTGAATGATTTGAGATATATATATAAATCTTATAGGGGGCTTGGACACGCCCAGTTTTTTTGAATTTTCAAACCACAGATGCCCCTGTTATTATGATACATTGTATTAAATTACGAAATAATCAAACGCTAGGTGAACAAAACTTTTACATTCTGTTGAACATGTTGCAAGAGTATAAAAAGTGAATTAGACGCTAAATAATTTAATTTTTTTTTTGGTATTTCAATGTTCAGAAAGTACTAAATATAGTACTTAAGGCACTGAATTTATAAATATGCAATTTGGGACTGCTCTTTTTAACACAATTACATCTTTATATTAAAGCCAGCCTTACTTACTGAAATCACATCAAAATATGCTAAAATTGGGCAAAGAGGCTATAGCCTGTAAGATATCTACATTAAATATTGCAGAGGTCGGAGCCTCGTCATAATTATTTTAAAAGTTCCAACATTTTTCGAGCTTAACGTTTCTTAATGAAATACACATACGTATACGTTTATGAGCATAATGTTATTCGGTGCAAAAAAAACATTATATTAGAAGCTGGCGTTTGGAACCTTAGTTTAAATAAAGACCACAATAAGAGTGCTTCAATTTGAAAGTCTGAGTTGAGACATTCTCGGATTCTCCTCCGATACTCTATTGCTTAACATAAATATGGTAAAGCTTTAGTGAGGTATATCCAATGCGTCCGTGTGTACTCGTACATATTATATCTTTCCTCATGCCATGATAGCAGTATAGCGAAGTGTCTGCTTCTTTTGTAATGCGTTAGCGTTGGTGTCCAACGTCCTCTCCATGTGGTAAGATCCACAACGGCATATGTTATTGATTAATGTTTTTCTGAAACACTATGATTCATTTTTGACGAAGCGATAGTTCTTAGTTAACAAGCCCAGCGCTAGTAGTTATATCGAGGGAAGTATTTGGAAACGTTTTTCGTTGAATACATGGTACAGCGAATAGAAATAATCATTTAAATTTATCTAATTTTTATGTACTGTTGTTACTGATAGTGGGGAATTCCTATCAATAAAATGCAAGCTTACTTCATGACCAATTTACTTGATTTTAGAAACCTCTTTATATAAAATAAGGCGTATTAACGAAATACAATAACGTTTTTGGTCAACACGAAGTCCAGCAATTCTGATATAAGAAAAAGTTTTCAAAAATAAAATAAGGAGAAAGTGCTTGAATTTAAAGAAGTAACATTATTCTTCCAATAGCAAGGGGCCACCATCGAAATCGACTTCAGATTGAAAAAAGGTAACCATTGATTTTTAAGTTGCTACCCAATGTCAATGGCCATTCAAGAAGTTTGTTTTAATCCCTTATTCTTCGAAATATGCCAATACATCCCAAAATTGTTATGTGCATAATTAATGTAGCTAATACCGAATAGGCCAAGAAAGATATGTACGATATATAATAAAAAATAAAAACACGCCTTTAAACTAAAACAGTCGCATAATTGGCTTTATAAGTTTTCAAAGATTGTTTTTTAAATGAAAACAAAAACATATTTGACGGGTTGCCGAAGTTCACAATATAATAATTGAAATTCTCAAATTTCACACGAAATTCGTGATACGTGATACGTTAACACCAATGCCAATCTAATTAAGCGCAAAATCGAATAGTTTTTAAGGAAACTTATTCTTTTAATTTCATTAAAATATCACACATTTAAATACAGGTGCAAAACCGGAAATCATTTTATGGGGTATGTTGGGGATAGAAGCAATACTTACTGACCGGCATAAAATTAGTTAGAACAACAAAAATCATTATAGGTAGTACATGAAAGTTAGGGGTAGTAATGACCAGATTTTATCAATTTTTGCCGATACCACATACTACTAACATGCTACAGACTAATAAAATGCTCCCTGGGTTTCATTATGGTTGCTTACATACATCACCAATCATATGGAGTAAAGTCTTCCGGAGGTTCAAAAATCCTGATATCAGTTATAAGGGGGCTGGGTCAAGTTTTCGCCCAATTTTATCCATTTTTGCGACACTAGATACACTCTTATGGGTAAAATACGCTTCTCATTTTCATTGAGATAACTTACAATTGGCCGATATACCCATTTTTGGCTCACAAAAATATTATATTAGGTAAAGCAAAAAGTTCGTTCGGTTTTTTATTGATTTTTCAAAAGATGATAACTTTGTGTGCATTTTTCCGATTTAAGTCAAATATGTGCCGTGTTGTTCATCAACTTGTTGCCAACGAGATGCCAACTTCATTATACCCGGACTATAAGGTGGGCGCATTAGGACCTCCCATCCGAGCTCCAGGAGCTTCTGGCGCGTCACCAAAGACGTGTGTGACCTGGCGTTGTCCTGATGGAACATAATTCGGCTTCTGTTGATCAAAGATGGCCTCTTCTGGATGAGTGCTGCCTTCAAGCGGTCCAGTTGTTGGCAGCAGAGGGCCGAATTGAGCGTTTGGCCATAGAGGAGCAGCTCGTAGTAGTCAATCCGGTCTTGTCCACCGTCTGGGCCGCTTCCCCGAGCTTTGACCACGACCGTTTGCGCTCGATGTTGTCATAATTAACCCATTTTTCATCGCCAGTCACAATCCGCTTCAGAAGCGGGTCGATTTTGTTGCGATTCAGCAGCGATTCGCAGATGGAGATTCGGTCCATCATGTTTTTTGCGCTAGTTCGTGTGACACCTAACCATCGAGTTCCTTTTTGAATCCAAGGTTATACAAATGGTTCCAAACGGTTTTCTGGCTTATATTTAGTTCCTCAGCAATTAACCGTGCTCACGTGACGGTCTGTTTCCACTATTTTCATGATTTTATCGCAATTTTCGATGACAGGCCTTCCGACGCGTGGTGCATCTTTGACATCGAAATTGCCGGAACGGAACCTAGCAAACCACTTTTGTGCTACACGTTCGCTTACAGTATCGGGCCCATAAACTAAATTAATTTTTTCAGTCGCTTTGGCTGCTTTTTCGCCTTGATCAAAGAAAAATTGTAAAATATAGCGAATTTTCTCTTTGCTAGTGTCCATCTTTGACGAGCGCTCACAACGTACTGAGTCAATCAATCGAAAAACTGTCAAAGACAAACTTTTAGCGCGAATAAACACGTTTTCAGCGCCGTATAGTATGACATGATGCGACACGTAACACTAATACTATGGACAATAACGCCATCTCTTAGATAAAAACCGAACAAACTTTTTACTTTACCTAATATTATCCCCGAATTTCAATACTAGTACTCTAGTACTCATAGAGTGACCGATATGTTCGGTAAAAAATTAGCCATATACATTGGCATATACCTTGACGGTACTATTTGCGAAAAGTTTTAATTTGATATCTTCACTGATGTTTGATTTATACAATACTGGAAAGTGAACGAATCAGATAGAAATTAAAGTTGTGTTACCATATATGGGAAGGAGGCGTGTTTGTTATCCGATCACCTATTTTTGCAGTATGTGAAAGCAATTTTCGGGTAACCTCACGAACCAAATTTGGTTGAAATATGTCCAGTAGTTCCTGAGATATAGGGTTTCACTTAAAAGTGGACGGTGCCACACCCATTGTCTAATTTTTACACCGGCTTCCAAAATCCCTTCCCTGCCATCTAGGTTGTCAAATTTAATGCTTGTATCTCCTTTATTCAGTGAGTTACAGCACTTTTAGTAATATTCAACATAACCCTTATATGGGGAGTGGGCGTAGTTATTGTATGATCTAACCCATTTTCAAGTTAAGTTGAGTTAGCTTCAGTGATTATTTAAAAGTGCCCCTCTCCACTATGATCCCTTGTATAAAATTACAGTTTTGTATCTTAATTTAGTGCTTAGTTATGACACTTTATAGATATTCGTTTAATGGCGTTTTGTGGGAGTAACAGGAGTTTGATTACCCCCATCTGCAACACCAACCCACCTTGGGTGCCAAGGAACATAAGTATGTACCAAGTTTCGACAAGATAACTCAATTTTTACTCAAGTTATCGCTTGCACGGGCAGACGGACGGACAGACAGTCGCCCGGAATTCAACTCGCATCGTCACCCTGATCATTTATATATACATATATGTATAACCCAATGTATATCCAACTCCAACTATAACATAGCAATATGAAAAGAATATTATGTACCGAATTTGGTTGAAATGGGCGTGGCAGTGGTCCGATTACGCCCATCTGCAATACCAACTGTCTTACGGTACCAAGAAATATGTGTACCAAGTTTCATAAATATATCTCAATTTTTACTCAAGTTACAGCTTGCATTAGTTTTAGGTGATGCAAACCACCGTTAAGTGAACAAAACTACAAGTATTATAGGTTGTGCAACGTGTTGTGAGAGTATAAAAATATAGCGAAAATATTGAACTTCTCTGTTCGACGAAATCGTGAATGGATTACAATCAACTTTATCATCATAATAACTTCTTTTGAAAGTCATAAAGGCCAAACTTAATATATTGAGTTAATGTGAAAAACATCATTATATACATTAGGGACAATATAATTTTATAAATATTAAGAAAACGTGTTCGCTTAATTTTGTTAATATATCACACATTTTGATCAACTCATCTGTTTAAAGTCAGGTGGAATGTTGGAAATCATTAAATAGAATATGTAGAAAATTTTATAAATATAAACATTCATATGTGAATAAATTGATACTAATTTGCACAAAGCCTTTAACACTTATTTCCGAATAAAGCAAGGAAAATGTGATGAAAAAGGTTTACAAATTTAAAATTTATTAAAATCTTTTAATACAAGTAACTTGAACTTTAACAAATTAAATTAAATATTCCGCAGAGAAAAAGTCGAAAAAAAACGATGTTCACTTCGCAGGTTAACGATGACGGCAGACGATCGAAAAGTTGCACACAGGAGCTTTCGTATCAAAAATGTTGACTTGGCGCTCAGGCCTGTGGACGAAACGAATGATATATAGCGAATGAGAATGGTATGTTGTGTTGTCCTGTGTGGTGTCATCTGGTGCGGTGTCATCTGGTGTGGGGTGAAATTCCTTGAGTGTTCACAGGTGTGGTGAGTTTCATTAAGGTGTGTCAGTTTTTCCCGAGTAGAGCGGTGCACTTGGAGGAGGGAGTTAAAACTCATTTAAACATCCTGGGCCCCCTAGGCGAATATTTTGCCTAGTATTACACGTATATGCTTATATTGCATGTATTTCGGCGTACTGCTGGTTGAGTAGCCGAGGGCGCGGCATACATGGTGATATAGTTATATCCATATTTACGTGTATGGGCAGAACGCATATTCGGTATGCATTTTGCTGTGCGTGCAAAAGATATGTAACTTAATTTTGCGGGTTTTGAGGTTGTATGTGCTTTTCATACTTATTGCATTGCGGTTGTTTCTTTTATAATTTTATTATCTGTATTGTTTGTTGAAAATTTCTTTACCATCGGTTTATTACGGTTAGCGACTCCACGCCTGGCTCAGATATGGCCAGAATGGGTGCTCCTTTGAAACCTTGAAGAGGGATCTTGCGAGAGTGAGATTTGTGATTTTCACTCACTTTTTTGAAGTGAGATTTACAACTTTTACAAATGTTTCCCATAAACTACCCGTTTGATGAGCGCTTAGATAGTTTCGATAAGTGCGACCTTTGCTTTTTGTAAGTCTGGGTGCGACACTGTATCACATTGTAAATATGGTGATCCCTTAACTTTATTTTTGAAGTTTTATACATTATAAAAATGTTGTCAACTATCAGGCACTATAGAGGTGTCGATTTTTCGGCTTTCTTAGGACAATTTTGTTATATGTTATGTTAAGTGCGATTTTAGCAAGTAGTAGCGCGCCACATAACTCAAGATTTTTGAAGCAGGATTTTTGTATCATTATTGGCTGGAGCCATCCTGCGGGGTCGAAAAGTTACATATTTGTGTTTTTAAACCTGATATTTTCAGAAAGGACTCTGACTTGATTTTTTCCGCCAATTCGTGGAGTGTTGGAACATTGGGAATTTAGTGGTAGTCGTATGACGTACCGGCCATTATTTGATCTAGTAGTTGTGGATTTGTAAAAGTCTTCACAATACTGATCTTCAGGGGTTGCGATTGATATGGGGGGGAGCTCTTCTAACTCCCAAAATTTCCTTAATTGTGAATGAAGGTATTCTTTAGAGTATTCGTCAACTTGAGTTGTTGTTGTGGAAACTGGTTCTGTAACTAGTCCACTTAGGATCCAGCCGAAAATAGTATTTTGTGCCAATAGTTTGTTTGAAATTTTCTCAACACCCTCGAGTATTATCTGAGGTATGAGATCGCTGCCTAATAGAAGGTCTATTTGAGCGGGAGTGTTGCAGTTGGAATCTGCTAGCTTTAGGTGTGAAACCTTTTGCCAATGCTTGCTATTTATGTGATAGCTTGGAAGCATATTTGTAAGTTGCGGTAAGACTATAGCTTCTGCTTGTATGTGCTTATCCGCTTGGAGGGAAATTAGGGTAATGGGGCAGATTTTATTTGAGTTTTGGACTACTCTTCCGCCCATTCCCGTAATTTCAAAATTGGCTAGTTTTGTTGGCAGTTGTAGCCTATTTTGAGCCCTAGACGCTATGAAAGATCGTTGTGATCCTTGGTCTATTAAGGCCCTAAGTTTAAACAGTTCTCCTCGGTGTTCGATGGAGATGACTGCTGTGGGTAGTAATACCCTATTTTGTATTTCGCTGTGTAGCGTTTGAGTTTTTTGTGCCTTTGAGCAACATGGTGTCTTTTGGCAATTTTCGGGATTTCGGTTTTTGGGAGTTGTTGTTACCACTAAACCTGTGGTTCTTTTTGTATAAGCGCTTCTTTGGGGTGATATGGGAAATTCGCTGTAATGAAGCATTGAGTGGTGTCTTTTGTGACAATATAAGCAATTGAACTTGCTTTTGCAATTTTTATACTTATGCGCATGCGACAAGCAATTTGTACAAAGTCTTTTTGATCTGACCAAATTATTTCGTTCGTTAACTTTTAAGTTTTTAAACTTCTCGCAAGATTGTAGTTTATGCCCTCTCGTGCATAGTTCGCATGACGTATGATTATTTTGTTCGGATGTGAACGATTGAGACTTGTAAAAGCTTCTGTTTAATTTATTTTTGCTACTAGCTTGGGGTCTATTGAAGCTTCTTTTTTGGTCGTGTTGTACATTTTTTGTTTTAATTAGCTTTTTGTCTACCCTTTCAGCGATTTCGTATTGGGTAGTTAGAAAGTCTTTCATTTGTAGCCACGTGGGGCATTTCTTTCGTGATGAGAGCGATTGCTCCCATAAAAGTAACGATTTTTCTGGTAATGCGGCAGTGCATATGTTTACCAGTATAGGGTCCCAGCTGTCTGTGGGAATATTTTTTGTCGATAAAACTGACAAACAGTTTGAAACAGTGGATTGTAGTCTTATAAACTCTTCACTGGTTTCTTTTTGAATCTTAGGCAAGGTTATTAGTGTCGTTACTTGGTTATGGACCAATATTCTTTCATTTTCATATCTTGCTTTTAGAGCTTCCCAAGCCAAATTGAAATTGTCGTCATTAAGTGCGAACTGTTTGACTATTACGCCTGCTTGACCTTGCGTTTTGTATCGGAGGTGATACAATTTTTGCGCTTTTGATAATTTTGGATGGTTGATGTAAACGGCAGTGAACATATCCCGGAAGGACGGCCATTCTTCATAACCTCCATAAAATATTTCTGTGTCACATGCGGGCACCTCGAGATGGATGCCTGAACTTGCCTCTTGATTTTGTACTTGTGGCAGCTCTACTCTCGGATGTGGAGTAGGTGCAATAGCTTTTATTAGCTTTAATTGATCAGAAATCATAGCTTTTGTTTCTTCGTACTGGTCTAGCCGACGATTTAAAATCGTGTGGTAGATCTGAATTGTCATAATCTACTATGGCGTCATGAGCCATTTGGAGACGAGTCCAAAAATTGTCAATATTTTGTTTTTTTTATTTCCAATAACGATTCAGAGATGTCTTGAATCGGTGAAGATGAAAATCGAGTGCAGTAGCGTGTTAATCTGTCACTCTCAGAAATGAATTTGGTGGCACACATATTTTTGCCTTTTATTTGCTTTGTGGTAACCTGTCTTGCGCGTGTAGCTTCTGCAGGTGTAATTTGATTTTTATCGTCATTAACCATTTTTGTTATGTTATTTACCGAATACTCTTTTACGTATACTTGTATACGAGTTTTTTTCGGACTAGATAAATATTTAAATGCGAAATAAATTTTTTAATTTGTAAATTATTTTAAATATTTTGTTGTGAGTGTAATTTAAATTTTCTTAATTTTATTATTAAGAATCGCTCTTTTAATTTAACAATATTTTTTATGTCCTTATTGTTGATGTATTTAGGTACACCCTAATACACGGACTTGTTAGTATATATTTATGTGCTCGTGAAATTGAGAGCTCGTTGAAGAGATCAATACACTTTGTACATAAGTATGCACGGATTGTTTGTGCGTATGTATGTATATTTTCTAATGCAATTGAGAGCTCGTTGTAGAGATCAATTTGCTTTTACTTTTGTGTACGCAATCCTGCTTGTTTGTTACAAGGGGTATTGCGGGATGTATGCCAATTGTGGACTTTGAAAATATGTACAATTATAATTGTATATGTTTTAATATGTATATATATTTAAATATTATTTTTGTTTGTGTGCAATTGAGAGCTCGTTAGAGAGATCAATGCGTTTTTGTTTGATTCGCAATCCTGCTTGCTTGTGTTTTAACAAGATCAAGAGGTTTGCTTGAATAAATGTACATATGCGTATGTATATATATTTATATATATATATATATATTTTTTTTTTTAAGAGTTTGTTTGTTTTTTTGTTTGCTTTTTAATAAAAAATAAAATTAAGGAAATTTTATTTCACTTTGTTTATTCATTCGCAATTTAAAAATCACCTTTTAGTGAATGTTTAAAATTTTAATAATTTAATATTACCCAATGTTGAGTATGGTATAAGAATATAGGTAGATTGTATGCCGTATGTATGTACAAACTGGGCTTCTATATTTTGCAATAGAAAGAGAGCGCGAAGAAGGAATTGATAATGTGCAGGTATTCTCCGTATGCACATATATGGATGTAAATATGTACTTGGTTTTTGAAAATATATAAATATGTCGTTTGTATTTATTTTGTTTCTTCTTCTTTGTCTTTAAAATTTTTGTTATATGTTTGTGCCTTTGCTTACTTATTTAAGGCAATCCTGCTTACTGTTTTTGTTAAAAATAAGGGGTATTGCCGGAAAATATTTGCAAGTAAATACTTGAATTCTGTTTTTGTTTTTTGTGTTTGTGAAATATGTGTGTTTGAAAACACAAAGGTAAGCTTATAGGCATACAATAATTATTTACATAATATATATTTGGATATATAAGTATATTGTACCAAACTGGTTTTAATGTCAGCGGTATTTCGATTTGTACCGTGATCTATACCAGTTTGGTAATCTTATTTTATATTAGTGTATAAAATAATAAGAGAAATAAATACGCTCACTTTGGTTTTCCTCAAGGGGCTTTTGGAGGCCGTATATATGTATATACAAGTTACGTGCTTGTGCGTTTGTCCCAGTGTCTGTCTTCTTCGGCATCCAGCTGGCTAGCTCCTAATGCGTGTTTGTTGTTTGTATTTTTGTGGATAAATTTGCTCGCGCCCGAATATGTGTTTTTGTTTAGATTTTGTTGTATGGTGCATTAGTTTCGCGCTCAATTTATGTATGCTTTTAGTTTATTTCAGTTTTCGCGCTCGATTTGTGTTGTATTAGTTAGTTGTTTAAGATGTTTAGCAAATTTTGCACTGTATATTTATGTATTTGTTATTTTCACCGCACTTATTTTTGTCACAGCACTTCAACCTTTTCGATAAGTTATATATGTATGTTTATGTTTATTTTGTTTGGTTCGTATTTGGTCACTGTGTATATGTAACTAAATTTTTTTTTTAATGTTTTTTCACTCCATAGTGCCTCTCACTATGGCTCGAAGGACCATGAATAAATTGATACTAATTTGCACAAAGCCTTTAACACTTATTTCCGAATAAAGCAAGGAAAATGTGATGAAAAAGGTTTACAAATTTAAAATTTATTAAAATCTTTTAATACAAGTAACTTGAACTTTAACAAATTAAATTAAATATTCCGCAGAGAAAAAGTCGAAAAAAAACGATGTTCACTTCGCAGGTTAACGATGACGGCAGACGATCGAAAAGTTGCACACAGGAGCTTTCGTATCAAAAATGTTGACTTGGCGCTCAGGCCTGTGGACGAAACGAATGATATATAGCGAATGAGAATGGTATGTTGTGTTGTCCTGTGTGGTGTCATCTGGTGCGGTGTCATCTGGTGTGGGGTGAAATTCCTTGAGTGTTCACAGGTGTGGTGAGTTTCATTAAGGTGTGTCAGTTTTTCCCGAGTAGAGCGGTGCACTTGGAGGAGGGAGTTAAAACTCATTTAAACAATATGTATGGAGTAAAGTTAGCTGGATGTGTCCAAAATTCTGAATATCAGTTATATGGGGCTAAGGCAAGTTTTTCTGGACTTTATCTATTTTAGGCGCAAAGATACACAGTTATTTGGCTGCTTAATTTTAATAATGAGTTCAATCATTGAATTCGTTTCGATCGAAAGAAATTACTTTGAAATCATTGAAACCGTAACGAAAACAAAATTTTTGATGAAGTTGAACTCTCTTACCGATTCGATAAAATACATTCCGTGGTTAACAGATGGTGCTAATTTCGAAATTATTGAAACCGCAAAATCGAGAATATTTGTCGAAATATATCTTTTGATGAGTGAGTTGCGAAAATTAAAAAAATTGGGTGTTTGTAAGTACTTATTTGAAAAAATTGCTAACAACCTACTAAATTATGTATGATTGTGAATATTAGAAACAAAAGACAAAAACACTCCAACAAAAAGCATTTTGAAGTACAGATTTAAGTGATTTTCATTCAATTTATGGAACAGGTGGTGGGAGGTAAACAGTATACAGTCTGTTGAAGGATTAAAAGGCATTCAAAATTTTTGATATTCTTCTGTAATTTCAGCAAATATTTCGGATGAGATCCGTATTAAAAGTACCAGTAATAAGAGACCAATTGATGCAATCTATTACCGGCACCAAATACAAAATTACCCATATTTAACGGCTGCACAAGCAACGTAGGTGTTGTATCCTGTACACACTCTGTTCTTTTCATAGTAGTTTTTAACAGTACCCTTATATTGAGAGTGGGCGAGGCTATCATCAAATTTAATCCAAATCTACAGTGTCGATAGGAGTGCTGAAGGTATTTGTTCTGAGCGAGTTTGGGTATTTTAGCTATAATGATTTGGGAGATATATACTTTAAAACTTTTAAAGAGCGGAGCCACGCCCATTTTTTAAAAAATATTTTAGCCCACCGTTGCCCCTTGCTACTGCAATACCTTGTGCAAAATTACAGTCCTCTCTCTACATTTGTTGCTTTGGTATAGCACTTCATAAGCTTACGTTTAATGGCGTTTTGTGGGCGTGACAGTGGTCCGATTCGAGTGGTCCATCTACGAGCTTATGCTTACATATTCATGAAGGAATACGTGTGCACGGACGGACGAACGGACAGACAGAGAGTCACTCAGAATTCAACTCGTCTCGTCAACCTGATCATTTCTATATATACAACTCCATATCTGTCGCGATTAGTTTTAAGTGACAAACAACCGTTAGGTAGGTCTGTAGCAACATGTTGCAAGAGTCCACATAAAAAACCTATTTGCCACATTTAGTATACGAGTCATACTTACCTTCTAAAAAAAAAGACAAAGCAAACAAGAAGAGAAATGCGCAAAGTATACATCCAATCGATATAATGACTATAGTTGATTTTAAACGAGGAAACTGCAGTGAAGTTCCAGTTACTCGATAAAATTTTAGCTGAAAATTTTTAATATAATTAGTTTTTGTATGTCATTTCAACATTAATTTTAATTCTTATATGTATGTTTGTATATGTTCTTATAGGAATAGTATATATAATCATATAACTTGTTGGAAATCATTTCTTTCGATACTTTATAACAGTTCTTTACGACCGAACTCGCTAGCTTATATAATTATATGTATATAGTTTTCAATAAAAATTAAAATCACTCTGTTTATACCAAATGAATAAATCCCTGCATTGTCCTCCAAACTCGTCTAAATATGAATAAGAGGACAATGCAAAAGGCTCAACATCGCTATGTTGGTAATAAGAATGAAACACAGTAAGAGCGGAGTATCCCAGTATCACAACAACAACAATCTACGCTGGAATATCGAACTACATCAGGTTACATTTATAATTATTATTATACTTATATTTATAATTAACAAATAAACCGAATTGTGTAAACACTAACAAACACACGCTTAAATACTCAATTGTGAAATTGTGAAAGCGAAGGCAATTGTCTCAACGATGTACTACACAGGATCTATTCTGCAAGCTGACCTGGTAATCTTAGTGGTAAAATGGCGTATGTTTCGAATCGTATTCAGCAGATATTTAAAAAATGTATCGTGAAATACTTGTTGAAAGCAAACACAGTCTGTTTCAAAGGATCTTATTTAGGAAATGGATTAACGACGCAATAGAAGATTTTGAACTACAAACTGTTACATTTGGTATTAACTGTGCCTAATATTTAGCTATCCGTACCATCCTTAAATTAGCGGATGATGTATAAGGAACTCACCTACTGGCAGCAAAGATACTCCGCTACGAAATATACGTCGATGATCTACATGACGTAACAACTGCTAAGATGGTGCGAGATGAACTCACTTCATCTTTGGAGTCCGCAGGATCTCAAATAACCCAAAAGTCTTATCTGGAATCCCACAAGAGCACCTATTGCATACCAACACACTCAATTTAACGGAATACAATAGCACAAAAACACTGCGAATCAGATGGAATGCAAAAAAAGATGAACTATATTTTCTCATCAACTCTATTTAGAATAATCGTTTATTACAACAGAAGTATATCAATTATAGCAAAATGGTTCGACCCAACTAAAATAATAATGCAACTGATATTGCTTGATAGAGAGTCCAAAACCCTTAACTCTCCATCGATCGAAATCCTTCAAGGATTACGAAGCCCAAAATCCGGGAATTTAGACCGTTTAATTCAAGGTTACTCCAGCAATACTTCTGCAAACGATGGAACGAAGAATATCTAAAAGAACTCCCCAAACGGTATAAATGGAAATAGTTATATGCCAAGAAACACTACCTCCAAATGAATGAAGACTTGGCCGCACCAAAAAATCCTATAGCGGTGCAGACAATAAGGTAAGAGTAGTTGACATACATGCATTTCAAGAGACAATTACCCGCCCGATAACCAAATAGTCATCTTACCAAATAACTAATGTCATATCTTTATATTGACATAGCTCCTCAAAATAGCATCAAACCAATATGCAGCCAACAGAGTACTGGTCAGATCGCACTCAACTCAAAAGTGCACAAGTCCGAAAAGACGTGGCATGTGTAACGGGATGCACCATTCAACCCTAAACGAACACGCTAGGTTGTTCTGCAAAGAGGCAACCAAAACAACAAAGAGAGACGAAAGACTACACAAACACAAAGATATTGCAACGATCCGACACAGTTTTATTTTTAACGTACCACAGCGTCATGTACTCAATTGTAAAAATTAACCAACACAAATTAATGTACAATTAAACTCTACACACCCAAATACACTGAATTGAAATTCTATTAAATTCGAATAATATTTATTTTATTTGACACAGCAGCAAAGTCATATACGTTATTTTTAGGAATTACTTTTAAAAGTAACTAACACTTAAAGATTTTTCAATAAGGGTGATATGGTTGTTTTCAAAAAACAAACATACTAATTGTTATGGAAATTCAAATGTTTTTAGTGTGAAGTACAGTCGAGACAATTAAGTTCTGAATATAACATTAAAATGGCCTGCACGACTTCTTTTGCAGGAATGAATTCGATGAACCCAATTTTCGAGTACTTTTTCCACTAAATCAAGTCATATTGTAGATCAACTACTCCTCCTCCGAGAGTAGTTAAAAATCCAAAAGAAAACCTAGATATATATATATATATTTAAAAGTACCAGCTTGTGATACTGAAGTTTTTCATGGAGGCTATGATCAATGGCTGTTCTTCCGGGACATATTCACTGCCGTATATATCAACCATCCTAAACTTTCACGAGCAAAAAAGCTGTACCATATCAGGTACAAAACAAAAGGGGAAGCAGGCAGTATTGTCAACCCTTTCGCTTTGAATGACGAAAATTTTAATCTGGCTTGGGATGCACGAAAACGCAAGAGTATTGGTAGATATTCAAATAACTATTTTCATTATTTTACCAAAAATTCAACAAAAAACCAGCTAAAAATTTCAAAAACTATACTCAACAGTGACTAATTGCTTATTTGTGTTAGAAACACAAAATGAATCCACAGAATTGTGGGACCCTATCCTAGTAAATATTTACGCAGTGACACAACCCGATGCTGCTTTGCTGCGATGGGAGCAATCACTAGTGGCAAGAAAGAATTCGCCAAACTGCCATCAAATGAAAGAATTTTTAACAACTCAGTGCGAAATAGCTGAGCTAGTAGACAAAGAGGTAGTTAAGCCAAAAGGACTCAGTCTGCCCGAGATTAATTGTATATAGAAGACCCAAATTTTTGAATTTGAATAAAACGGGATATGCATCTCGATATGTCTTCAAGATATACGTAAAGTAAATGGGCAGCAGTATCCTACGTATAAAGATGCATGCTTGCGGCATTGAATAGGATTGTTTGTGTAAAAGCACCAAAAACATTCGCACAACTACACAATTCAAAACATTTTTGGTGGATTTATAATACTATCAAGCGCTGTTTCGATCGTGAACGGCTTTGGCCGTTTTCGAGATCCAGAAGGAAGTAATGTTAAATTTGCTAAGATAATTAAATTAGCTTGACTTGATCAGAATGAAATAAGCCGACATATGTTCATTCCTACTCCGTGATGTTTACTGGTTGAGAAGTGACAACGGGAGGCACCGTAATAGTATACTATTTTAAAATTACTTTAATCGATTGCCCCTGGATGGAATAGAATAATATAAAAATAGCGATTAAAAATAAGGGATTGATTGTATGGATGTGAAAATTTGAAATTGTATGTACTTTTCAATGCTGAATCATAAAAGTAAATACAAAAAACTTTGTCTAACAAAATAAAAATAAGTAATATTTGGGGTGGACCACCTTAAGCAAGTATATGTTGGCCGATTCTCAGACCCGATAAGCACACCGAATTTGAACAAAAGCAACAAACACCGTGACACGAGAATTTTATATATTAGATATATATTTGTATGTACAAGTATATGTAGGAGTAGAAAGGTTAAGGCGAGAACCATTGTCATTCATTCTTCCTGGCTGACATTGGCTCGCATTCTTTAGTACAGTAGAAATATTGTTTCGAGTTGCAGTATTTTAGTCATTCTGAGTTGAGTTCAGTTATTTTTCATTATGGTAGACAGTTTCGTGGAGATATATTCAGCTTTAGTATAAGTATATGAATATAATAAACATTCATATTTTCTTAAATACAAATGGTATTGAAAAATATGCAGTATTTAAAAAATTACAACTTCTCTGACTCTAACAATACATTTTAAACACAAGTTTTTGCCACGCCTCCATATGTAGACAGATCCCATAGCCGGCCAAAAACACTGCGACGGTGGGTGTCCGCTTATGAGGAATTTCATTGTATATATTATATTTTAATGATCAGGATGACAAGACGAACATAATTTCGAGTGACTGTCTGTCTGCTCGTATGTAATAATTAAGATATCTTTATGAAACTTGCTTTATACACATGTATGTCCCCTAGCACCCAAGGGAGGGTTGTATTGCAGATGGGCCGCAATAGCCAGAAGCACCTGCGAATAGCACTTGTGGGCTTTAAATTAAAACAAAAGTGGACATAAACCCGCCCCCTAATAGGTTGTAAAAGTATATATCTTACTAACCATTATAACTGTTTCAACCAAATTTGCCCAGGACAAATCTTTTTGGCACCGTCTTTGACAGTGTTACAATGGATGAAAAAGAAATATATGTTGAAAACTATTAAAAGTACGACAACTCACTAGATAAATACTTCTCAAGCATTAAATTTCGCAAATAGGGTGGTAAAGAAAGTATCCAAAGGAGCAAGTATCAAAATTGGACAATGAGCATGGCACCGCCCATCTTCAGGTGAATTCTTATATTTCAGGAAGTACACAACAAAATTAGTGTGAAAATAAGCTAAATCGAAATATAATCACTCCTACTTACCATATGAAAAGATTTTAAAATCAATCCATTTCCTTCATTTTACTGTATGCAGTACCAATGAAGTTGTCGGAAGAAAATATAGCATAAATGATGCCCTTAAGATATGACATCTAGCGTCACAAAATAGTCGAAATCGGACTATAACTTATCAAGCCCCCAGCAATGAAACTTAAGAGGCCGTCTTTTCCCGGTACTAATGTTCCCTAGTGCCAAATATAAAAAATATGGGTAAAATCGGGTCAGTGGTTCCCACTGTCCAAAAATTTGAAACAGACAGACTTTCAAAATATTCGGTTGAATTTTACTATACATTGTATATTTATTATTTATTTATATTATATTGGTCGAAATGTGGTGGTCATTTTCTGGTAGCGAAATGTACAAGTATTTATGTCAAGAATGGGTAAACTCGATTCAATACTTCCTTTATCCCTTATATACTTACCTAATATAAATATTTTCTAACTTCTGGTTGGCTATATACTGTATTTTCGGTCAATGTGTGAGTTATCTTCCTTATATTTAAAGAAAAAAATTTCCTGATAATTGTGTGCCCTTGTGCCAAAAAAGGATAAAATCGGGTTAAAACTAAACCTTATATAATAATTGCTGCTTTACGGTTGGCTCTGTACCGTATATATCAGTCAATATGTGGCTAAATGAGCCTACGTTGTCCCGAAAACTTACACCAACACACCTCTCATATCACTGACACGCAACATTCACCACATCACCTCTCGCAACATTCACCACCTCACCTCACGCAACATACACCTCACACAACGACACTACCACCCAGGATACACAACACACCGGGCGATCACCCCACCAACCATCAACAAAACCACGGACACTAGAATCGGCTGACCTCTTCTTCGTATTGAACTCGCTGCGAACACACCGTCATCCGTGGATTCCCGTCCTCTGTCGAAAACCTGTAATCGTGTCGCGGATCTGATCCGATCAAGTAAAATTTCTATACATAATCAAAAGCATTTATATACATTTTTTTTCTCTACGCTGCGTCGCAAGTGATTGTGGTATTAAGGGAGTGATTAAAACCCGTAATTTCATTTATAAATAAAATTATAATTGTACTAAAAGCGAAAGGTGGTGAGTGTGTAAGTTTTTCTTTGAAAAGAATTATTAGTTTGAAAAGAATTAAATATGGTCCTTTGAGAATAAAAGAAAAGCACTATCGATTTACAAAAAAAAAAACCAAAGTTATATATTATATGCAAAAAGCCAAAGTGCAGCGAAACAGTGAAAAACCAAAACAAAAAAAAACAAAGCTACCTAAAGTGTCAGTGCAGTGCAGTGTTAAAACAAAAAAAGCATCCAAAGTGCTGTGTAGTGTACTAAACATATAAAAGCATATCTACAGAAAGTTATATACATATACATATATACAAGGTGTTTCCCTTGGTGACCAAAAAAAAAATATAATAATAATATCGACTTAAAAGTGGTGTGACAAAAAACAGAAAATATTAGATAAAAACTTATATATAAAAACTACATATTAATTTACATACAAATAACAACAATAAACAAATCGGGCCCGATCCTAACAACAAATTTAATATCATACAAATATACATTCGGGCGCGGAGTAACAAAAAAAAACACCACAAAAAAGCAACACCTAGCACACACAAAATCCAAAGGAAAGGACAAAGGAATTGGAAAGAAGCACACATAGACGTACATACACGTAACTATTGTATATACACGTAAAAGTGAGTCCATTCGATTCCTTTTTCTTATATTTATGCACATACATATATATTTATTGCGAATTTCAGTTTACATTTGTACAAAAAACTGAAATAAAATACCAAAAAACCGTTCAATATCTTGGTAACGGTTGGCAATTTGGTATAACTTACCGGTTTTAATTGCGGGTTCAAATAACGAAAAACCGTGTATTGTAATATATATGTACAGTCATACACATACATATATACGGCAGATATATATATGCATATAATATATAATAATTGACTACCTGTACCTGCATTCAAACAAAATATACAAAAAAAAAAAAAAATACATACATACAATAAACGAAGTTAAACGAAAATAAAATATATATATATATACGTATAAAAAGGAGTACATACATTTACTTCTAACGTATATATAACAATTACATATATAAAATTATATACAGCATGCATAATTACGTATACATAGATATGTATTTTTAAATATTAATATCGTATATCACATATCGTATTTTACATACATATGTATATATCCTATGCGTCATTTATACATGCAATTGAAAACTTGCATACGTACATACCGTGCTTACGGAAAATTGCGCCATTACTTGCTATTGCCAATTTCTCTCTAGCGCTCTTTTACGATTATACATAATTGGCTTATTTGCATTACATACAGTATACAAATAGCTTACTTATATACCCTATATATGTACATAGGGTACAACTATAGGAAAACCAATCATTTTGCATAAATTCGGTTCGGTAAATAAAACGCGGATTATTTAATAAAAATCATACTATATTATATAAAAAATACAAAATTTTGAACAATATACATACATATTGGTTCAAACTAAATTTATATTTTATATGCAAAGTCCACTTTGGCATATATCCCGCAATACCCCTTGCAGCAAGCAAGCAGGATTGCGTACAAAACTATTCAGCACAAATATTCGTGCTTACTCGTACATAGGTACAAAGTGCATTGATCTCTTCAACGAGCTCTCAATTGTACAAGTACATATATACATACCTACAAGTCCACGCATTAGGGTGTACCTACATACCCCTAAATAAGGACATAAAAAAAAAACAATATATATATATATATATATATATAAAATAAATAAAAAAATTGTCAATAAATTGGTAAATAAAATAAAATTAAAAATAAATACGAACCGGTATCTATAACAACTAAATCCGGGTATTTTAGTTATTTACTTGAAATTAAGAACCCTAATCCAAAAAAAAAATACTTTTTGCGGTTATACATACAAGTATATACGGAAATTAATATTTATTTGGTTCGAAGTGAAAAACTCTATTCACTAACAATAGCTTTCGTTCACACATTTATATATACGAAGATATTTTCTGAATTATCCATCAGTCGACACTGAGGAATTTCTAATTTATTTCATACAATTTCTAAATGAGCTCAGACTCAAAAGATTCAAAAACAACACAGTCTCTAAAAGTACCAAAAATGATTTCGGACGAAAAAAGTCCATGCACACCAGCAGAAGCTACACGCTCCAAGCAAGGTGCGACAAAACAAAAAAGGGGTAGAGACATTTCTTACACAAAATTCATTTCGGAAAGTGACAGTTTAATAAGATACTGCACTAGATTCTCATCTTCGCCGATTCAGGACAATTCTGAGTCGTTATTAGAAATCAAAAAAGACAATCTTGACAATTTTTGGTCACGTCTCCAAGCTGCATATGACGCAATTGTAGAATCTGACGACTCAGATCTACCAGAAAATTTCAAATCTTCGGCTTACGCCAAATACGAAAACTGCTTAGACCAGTTCGAAGAAACTAAAGCAATGATTTCCGATCAACTTAAGCTAATAAAAGCAATTGCACCTACTCCACATCAGCGAGTAGAGCTGCCACAAGTACAAAGTCAAGAGGCAAGTTCAGGCATCCATCTCAAGGTGCCCGTATGTGACACAGAAATATTTCATGGTGGTTATGAACAATGGCCGTCCTTCCGGGACATGTTTACAGCCGTTTACATGAACCACCCAAAATTATCAAACGCACAAAAATTGTATCACCCCCGATACAAAACAAAAGGTCAAGCAGGCGTAATAGTAAAACAGTTCGCACTAAATGACGATAATTTCAATTTGGCTTGGGAAGCTCTTAAATCAAGATTCGAAAACGAAAGAATATTGGTCGATAAACAAATATCGATATTAATGAACTTGCCAAAAATTCAAAAGGAAACAAGTGAAGAATTTATCAAACTTCAATCCACTGTTTCAAATTGTTTGTCGGTTTTATCGACACAAAATATTCCCACAGACAGCTGGGACCCTATACTGGTAAACATATGCACTGCCGCATTACCAGAAAAATCATTACTTCTATGGGAGCAATCGCTCTCATCACGAAGAAAATGCCCCACGTGGCAACAAATGAAAGATTTCCTAACTACCCAGTACGAAATCGCAGAAAGGGTAGATAAAAAAATGGGCAGAACGAAAACCGTTCAACACGACCTAAATAGAAGCTTCCACAGACCCCAAGCCAGTAGCAACAACAATTTAAATAGAAGCTTCTTCAGAAATTAAACGTTCACATCCGAACAGTACAAACAAACGTCATGCGAACTGTGTACAGGGGGCATAAGCTCAAATTTTGCGAGAAATTCAAAAAAATGAATATTACGGATCGAAACAATTATGTAAGAACAAAAAGACTTTGTACAAATTGCCTATCACATGTACATACACTTAAAGAGTGCGAAAGCAAATTTCATTGCGTTTATTGTCATAAACGACATCACTCAATGCTGCATTACAGCTCATTTTCCAGCTTATCCCCAAACAGCAAATATGAAAAGAGCCACGGGTTTAGTTGCAACAGAAAATCCCGAAAATTGCCAAGAAGCACCATGCTGCTCAAAGGCATTAAAAACCCAAACGCTACAGAGCGACAATCAAACTAGAGTACTACCAGAGAACGTATATCATAGAGAAGGTTCACAGTGCGGCCATTAGCAAAACATTTCATGCTTCGCAGGGGAACTGAAAAAGATGAGCGTGTTTCACCACATTTGGAAGGGGTTCTGAAAACGATGAGCGTGTTTCACCAAATGTCCACAATTAACATCAGGGGACTGAAAAATAGCAGAATTGAGCATTTTCAATGTTAATTGAGAAAAATAATGCTAATTTCAATGTTAAGAAATGTACGCTTACAGATTCGTATATTTACAATGCGCAAACGACTTTTCATATAATTTGAAGATATTCTGCCTATACAGGGTGGCTAACGAATCGTGCTACAAAATTAAACCGCAATAAATTTCTTTTTAGTCAATGCATTACGTTCAATTTTGTTATTGTATAGAAAATTTTATTTTATTAAAACAATTAATTATTTTTCCATACTCAACCACGCATATGCGACACCTAATTCGGGATTGCATCAATTATCTATTTAATGGACTGCTTCAGTTCAGTCAGATTTCCGGGTTTGATTTTGTACACCTCTTGCTTGACATAACCCGATAAGAAAAGACGAAGCGGTCCCAAATATTCTTATTCAAATATATATGTATAATTATGTTTGCATGTAAACAAATATGAAAGTACCCATTATAATTGTTAATTTGTCTATATGCAACGTATGTATGTAAATATGTACACTCATTGTTTCATGCGAAATCTCCGTTGCCACGGACAACCAATGGCCGAAGCTCACGTTTTTTGTTTTCTTGTCAAAGAGTCACTGTGTCGAAGGACTGACGCGACGACAAAGCGTCACAACATTGTGTTGTTGGTAGAAAATCCGAGCTGTGCCGAAAAAATATTAATGAACGGCCGCCGATTGTCACCGCTTCCCTTGCCGCTCTAACAGCTTTGCCCACTAATGATCGTAAATATGTATGTTTATATATGAGCATGCATACATATTGACGCAGATTTTTGTGAGACACGGAAAAATATTTTAAAATTGTAAAATATTTTAAATCGACAAAAGCTTTGTTGCCAGTTTTGTCAATTTTTTCTGTGTTTTGTGGGCTTGCTTGGTTGCAACTTTTCCCTTCCAGAGGGAATATCAGAAATTTGTTCAATTTATGATTTTTAGCTTTTGCCATCGTCGCGAAAAGAAGCTTGTAGGCAGACGCATGCTCGGGGAGATGAGAGGGTGTCTGTTTTTATGAATGAAGCGAGGTTGCTTGTTGAAAGTACGCCTGCGTTCATGAATGAAAATGTTGTTGTTGTGTGATTTACTATAAATTTGGGCTTCGCCTATTGGGCTGACATATTGACTTGTGACGATTGTTGTTTTTGTAGAACAAGTTTGTAGTTTTTGCGAATGTGGGTTTGTGTATTCATTATTTGTGTAGCAATGTCATAAGCACATATGTGTGTATGTACATATAGAGCAGTGCGCGCAAATGTTATTACTGATAAATGATAATAACTTGATTTGAATTTGAATTGTACTTACATAAGTACATACATATGTATGTATGTAAGCTTTAAATCATGAAAGGTGTGATTGGCATATATTACTATTTAAATATATTAAGATTTTTAAGATATTATGTTAGTGTGTTATATACTTATGTATGTATATATATAGTAAAACATAGCAGATACATATACATACGTATGTACTTATATGAAAGCATTTCATATTATCAAACATAAGCAATATTTAAAAAGCAACTGTAAATATTCCTTTGAAGTAATATATTTTAACTAAAATGTAATACATTTTTCATGATATAATAGATATTCAGAAAAGGAATTTCATATCTATGAATATGATTGCATATAAACGTATAAAAATATAAGCTAACATGCGGCTGTAATATCAATGCAAACTTCTGAGCATAATTTTCATACAATGCTAAGCTCTGTTCACGCGTCACTGTTAAAATTTCCCCTTCCGAGCCGACTCAAACAAAAACGGGCGCGAAAATAATCCCAAAATCTAACCGGGCGCGATCCTAACAACAAATTTAATATCATACAAATATACATTCGGGCGCGGAGTAACAAAAAAACACCACAAAAAAGCAACACCTAGCACACACAAAATCCAAAGGAAAGGACAAAGGAATTGGAAAGAAGCAGAGAAGCACACATAGACGTACATACACGTAACTATTGTATATACACGTAATACATATATTCCCCAAAAGCCCTTGGAGGAAATCAAAGTGAGTCCATTCTATTCCTTTTTCTTATATTTATGCACATACATATATATTTATTGCGAATTTCAGTTTACATTTGTACAAAAAACTGAAATAAAATACCAAAAAACCGTTCAATATCTTGGTAACGGTTGGCAATTTGGTATAACTTACCGGTTTTAATTGCGGGTTCAAATAACGAAAAACCGTTTATTGTAATATATATGTACAGTCATACACATACATATATACGGCAGATATATATATGTATATAATATATAATAATTGACTACCTGTACCTGCATTCAAACAAAATATACAAAAAAAAAAAAAAATATATACATACAATAAACGAAGTTAAACGAAAACAAGTAAGGAAGGGCTAAGTTCGGATGTAACCGAACATTTTATACTCTCGCAAGGTCAAATGGTATACTCGTTTGAGATTTCTTTGTGGATTGACTGATATTTTCGGTAGAAGGTCAACTATAGGCACTGGGGTCCACATATTTAGTACTTAGGGGTTTGAACAGTTTTGGTTCGATTTAGACAATTTTTGGCCGCAAGGTGGCATACTTTAGTTGCATTATTCACGCAAAGTTTTACCCCGATAAAATCATTTTTACCTGATTTGCATAGTGGAATGTGAAAGAATCAGATGGAATTGAAAATGGTGTTACATGGGAAGTAAGCGTGGTTGTAGTCCGATTTCGCCCATTTTCGCACTATGACATAGAAACATGAAAAGAACGTTATGCACCGAATTTGGTTGAAATCGGTTGAGCAGATCTCAAGATATGGGTTTATGGCTGTGCCACGCCCACTGTCTAATTTTGAACGCGGTTCCTATAAAGTCATCTTATACCATCTCAGAGATAAAATGTAATGTCTCTGGCGTGTTTAGTGCTTGATTTATCGCGCTTTTAGTAGTTTTTAACAGTACCGTTATATGGGGAGTGGGCGGAGTTGCCACCCGATTTCAACTATTTTCACACCGTCAATAGAAGTGCTAAAAACATTTGCTTCCAGTGAATTTTGTTATTATAGCATTAGCGGTTTAGGAGATATGCACATTAAACCTATTAGAGGCGGGACCACGCCCACTTTTAAAAAAAAAATTTTAACTGCAGATGCCCCTCCCTAATGTGATCCTGTGTACCAAATAACAGTCTTGTATCTTATTGCGGAGCTTAGTTATGGCAAGTTATTTGTTTTTGATTAATGGCGTTTTGTGGGCGTGGCAGTGGTCCGATTACGCCCATCTGCAATACCAACCGTCTCACGGTACCATGAAACATGTCTACCAAGTTTCATAAAGATATCTCAATTTTTACTCAAGTTAGAGCTTGCACGGACGGACGGACGGACAGACGGACGGACGGACAGACGGACGGACGGACAGACAGTCACCCGGATTTCAACTCGTCTCTTCATCCTGATCATTTATATATATATAACCCTATATCTAACTCGATTAATTTTAGGTGATACAAACAACCGTTAGGTGAACAAAACTATTATACTCTGTAGCAACAGGTTGCGAGAGTATAAAAAAAAATATATATATATACGTACAAAAAGGAGTACATACATTTACTTCTAACGTATATATAACAATTACATATATAAAATTATATACAGCATGCATAATTACGTATACATAGATATGTATTTTTAAATATTAAATATTAATATCGTATATCACATATCGTATTTTACATACATATGTATATATCCTATGCGTCATTTATACATGCAATTAAAAACTTGCATACGTACATACCGTGCTTACGGAAAATTGCGCCATTACTTGCTATTGCCAATTTCTCTCTAGTGCTCTTTTACGATTATACATAATTGGCTTATTTGCATTACATACAGTATACAAATAGCTTACTTATATACCCTATATATGTACATAGGGTACAACTATAGGAAAACCAATCATTTTGCATAAATTCGGTTCGGTAAATAAAACGCGGATTATTTAATAAAAATCATACTATATTATATAAAAAATACAAAATTTTGAACAATTTACATAAATATTGGTTCAAACTAAATTTATATTTTATATGCAAAGTCCACTTTGGCATATATCCCGCAATACCCCTTGCAGCAAGCAAGCAGGATTATATATATATATATATATATAAAATAAATAAAAAAATTGTCAATAAATTGGTAAATAAAATAAAATTAAAAAAAAATACGAACCGGTATCTATAACAACTAAATCCGGGTATTTTAGTTATTTACTTGAAATTAAGAACCCTAATCCAAAAAAAAAATACTTTTTGCGGTTATACATACAAGTATATACGGAAATTAATATTTATTTGGTTCGAAGTGAAAAACTCTATTCACTAACAAAAGCTTTCGTTCACACATTTATATATACGAAGATATTTTCTGAATTATCCATCAGTCGACACTGAGGAATTTTTAATTTATTTCATACAATTTCTAAATGAGCTCAGACTCAAAAGATTCAAAAACAACACAGTCTCTAAAAGTACCAAAAATGATTTCGGACGAAAAAAGTCCATGCACACCAGCAGAAGCTACACGCTCCAAGCAAGGTGCGACAAAACAAAAAAGGGGTAGAGACATTTCTTACACAAAATTCATTTCGGAAAGTGACAGTTTAATAAGATACTGCACTAGATTCTCATCTTCGCCGATTCAGGACAATTCTGAATCGTTATTAGAAATCAAAAAAGACAATCTTGACAATTTTTGGTCACGTCTCCAAGCTGCATATGACGCAATTGTAGAATCTGACGACTCAGATCTACCAGAAAATTTCAAATCTTCGACTTACGCCAAATACGAAAACTGCTTAGACCAGTTCGAAGAAACTAAAGCAATGATTTCCGATCAACTTAAGCTAATAAAAGCAATTGCACCTACTCCACATCAGCGAGTAGAGCTGCCACAAGTACAAAGTCAAGAGGCAAGTTCAGGCATCCATCTCAAGGTGCCCGTATGTGACACAGAAATATTTCATGGTGGTTATGAACAATGGCCGTCCTTCCGGGACATGTTTACAGCCGTTTACATGAACCACCCAAAATTATCAAACGCACAAAAATTGTATCACCCCCGATACAAAACAAAAGGTCAAGCAGGCGTAATAGTAAAACAGTTCGCACTAAATGACGATAATTTCAATTTGGCTTGGGAAGCTCTTAAATCAAGATTCGAAAACGAAAGAATATTGGTCGATAAACAAATATCGATATTAATGAACTTGCCAAAAATTCAAAAGGAAACAAGTGAAGAATTTATCAAACTTCAATCCACTGTTTCAAATTGTTTGTCGGTTTTATCGACACAAAATATTCCCACAGACAGCTGGGACCCTATACTGGTAAACATATGCACTGCAGCATTACCAGAAAAATCATTACTTCTATGGGAGCAATCGCTCTCATCACGAAGAAAATGCCCCACGTGGCAACAAATGAAAGATTTCCTAACTACCCAGTACGAAATCGCAGAAAGGGTAGATAAAAAAATGGCAGAACGAAAACCGTTCAACACGACCTAAATAGAAGCTTCCACAGACCCCAAGCTAGTAGCAACAACAATTTAAATAGAAGCTTCTTCAGAAATCAAACGTTCACATCCGAACAGTACAAACAAACGTCATGCGAACTGTGTACAGGGGGGCATAAGCTCAAATTTTGCTAGAAATTCAAAAAAATGAATATTACCGATCGAAACAATTATGTAAGAACAAAAATACTTTGTACAAATTGCCTATCACATGTACATACACTTAAAGAGTGCGAAAGCAAATTTAATTGCGTTTATTGTCATAAACGACATCACTCAATGCTGCATTACAGCACATTTTCCAGCTTATCCCCAAACAGCAAATATGAAAAGAGCCACGGGTTTAGTTGCAACAGAAAATCCCGAAAATTGCCAAGAAGCACCATGCTGCTCAAAGGCATTAAAAACCCAAACGCTACAGAGCGACAATCAAACTAGAGTACTACCAGAGAACGTATATCATAGAGAAGGTCCACAGTGCGGCCATTAGCAAAATATTTCATGCTTCGCAGGGGAACTGAAAAAGATGAGCCACATTTGGAAGGGGTACTGAAAACGATGAGCGTGTTTCACCAAATGTCCACAATTAACATCAGGGGACTGAAAAATAGCAGAATTGAGCATTTTCAATGTTAATTGAGAAAAATAATGCTAATTTCAATGTTAAGAAATGTACGCTTACAGATTCGTATATTTACAATGCGCAAACGACTTTTCATATAATTTGAAGATATTCTGCCTATACAGGGTGGCTAACGAATCGTGCTACAAAATTTAACCGCAATAAATTTCTTTTTAGTCAATGCATTACATTCAATTTTGTTATTGTATAGAAAATTTTATTTTATTAAAACAATTAATTATTTTTCCATACTCAACCACGCATATGCGACACCTATTTCGGGATTGCATCAATTATCTATTTAATGGACTGCTTCAGTTCAGTCAGATTTCCGGGTTTGATTTTGTACACCTCTTGCTTGACATAACCCGATAAGAAAAGACGAAGCGGTCCCAAATATTCTTATTCAAATATATATGTATAATTATGTTTGCATGTAAAAAAATATGAAAGTACCCATTATAATTGTTAATTTGTCTATATGCAACGTATGTATGTAAATATGTACACTCATTGTTTCATGCGAAATCTCCGTTGCCACGGACAACCAATGGCCGAAGCTCACGTTTTTTGTTTTCTTGTCAAAGAGTCACTGTGTCGAAGGACTGACGCGACGACAAAGCGTCACAACATTGTGTTGTTGGTAGAAAATCCGAGCTGTGCCGAAAAAATATTAATGAACGGCCGCCGATTGTCACCGCTTCCCTTGCCGCTCTAACAGCTTTGCCCACTAATGATCGTAAATATGTATGTTTATATATGAGCATGCATACATATTGACGCAGATTTTTGTGAGACACGGAAAAATATTTTAAAATTGTAAAATATTTTAAATCGACAAAAGCTTTGTTGCCAGTTTTGTCAATTTTTTCTGTGTTTTGTGGGCTTGCTTGGTTGCAACTTTTCCCTTCCAGAGGGAATATCAGAAATTTGTTTAATTTATGATTTTTAGCTTTTGCCATCGTCGCGAAAAGAAGCTTGTAGGCAAACGCATGCTCGGGGAGATGAGAGGGTGTCTGTTTTTATGAATGAAGCGAGGTTGCTTGTTGAAAGTACGCCTGCGTTCATGAATGAAAATGTTGTTGTTGTGTGATTTACTATAAATTTGGGCTTCGCCTATTGGGCTGACATATTGACTTGTGACGATTGTTGTTTTTGTAGAACAAGTTTGTAGTTTTTGCGAATGTGGGTTTGTGTATCCATTATTTGTGTAGCAATGTCATAAGCACATATGTATGTATGTACATATAGAGCAGTGCGCGCAAATGTTATTACTGATAAATGATAATAACTTGATTTGAATTTGAATTGTACTTACATAAGTACATACATATGTATGTATGTAAGCTTTAAATCATGAAAGGTGTGATTGGCATATATTACTATTTAAATATATTAAGATTTTTAAGATATTATGTTAGTGTGTTATATACTTATGTATGTATATATATAGTAAAACATAGCAGATACATATACATAAGTATGTACTTATATGAAAGCATTTCATATTATCAAACATAAGCAATATTTAAAAAGCAACTATAAAAATATAAGCTAACATGCGGCTGTAATATCAATGCAAACTTCTGAGCATAATTTTCATACAATGCTAAGCTCTGTTCACGCGTCACTGTTAAAATTTCCCCTTCCGAGCCGACTCAAACAAAAAAACCGACTCAAACGCGAAAATAATCCCAAAATCTAACCGGGCGCGATCCTAACAACAAATTTAATATCATACAAATATACATTCGGGCGCGGAGTAACAAAAAAACACCACAAAAAAGCAACACCTAGCACACACAAAATCCAAAGGAAAGGACAAAGGAATTGGAAAGAAGCAGAGAAGCACACATAGACGTACATACACGTAACTATTGTATATACACGTAATACATATATTCCCCAAAAGCCCTTGGAGGAAATCAAAGTGAGCCCATTCGATTCATTTTTCTTATATTTATGCACATACATATATATTTATTGCGAGTTTCAGTTTACATTTGTACAAAAAACTGAAATAAAATACCAAAAAACCGTTCAATATCTTGGTAACGGTTGGCAATTTGGTATAACTTACCAGTTTTAATTGCGGGTTCAAATAACGAAAAACCGTTTATTGTAATATATATGTACAGTCATACACATACATATATACGGCAGATTTATATATGTATATAATATATAATAATTGACTACCTGTACCTGCATTCAAACAAAATATACAAAAAAAAAAAAAATACATACATACAATAACGAAGTTAAACGAAAAAAAAAAATATATATATATACGTACAAAAAGGAGTACATACATTTACTTCTAACGTATATATAACAATTACATATATAAAATTATATACAGCATGCATAATTACGTATACATAGATATGTATTTTTAAATATTAAATATTAATATCGTATATCACATATCGTATTTTACATACATATGTATATATCCTATGCGTCATTTATACATGCAATTAAAAACTTGCATACGTACATACCGTGCTTACGGAAAATTGCGCCATTACTTGCTATTGCCAATTTCTCTCTAGCGCTCTTTTACGATTATACATAATTGGCTTATTTGCATTACATACAGTATACAAATAGCTTACTTATATACCCTATATATGTACATAGGGTGCAACTATAGGAAAACCAATCATTTTGCATAAATTCGGTTCGGTAAATAAAACGCGGATTATTTAATAAAAATCATACTATATTATATAAAAAATACAAAATTTTGAACAATTTACATAAATATTGGTTCAAACTAAATTTATATTTTATATGCAAAGTCCACTTTGGCATATATCCCGCAATACCCCTTGCAGCAAGCAAGCAGGATTATATATATATATATATATATAAAATAAATAAAAAAATTGTCAATAAACTGGTAAATAAAATAAAATTAAAAAAAAATACGAACCGGTATCTATAACAACTAAATCCGGGTATTTTAGTTATTTACTTGAAATTAAGAACCCTAATCCAAAAAAAAAATACTTTTTGCGGTTATACATACAAGTATATACGGAAATTAATATTTATTTGGTTCGAAGTGAAAAACTCTATTCACTAACAATAGCTTTCGTTCACACATTTATATATACGAAGATATTTTCTGAATTATCCATCAGTCGACACTGAGGAATTTTTAATTTATTTCATACAATTTCTAAATGAGCTCAGACTCAAAAGATTCAAAAACAACACAGTCTCTAAAAATACCAAAAATGATTTCGGACAAAAAAAGTCCATGCACACCAGCAGAAGCTACACGCTCCAAGCAAGGTGCGACAAAACAAAAAAGGGGTAGAGACATTTCTTACACAAAATTCATTTCGGAAAGTGACAGTTTAATAAGATACTACACTAGATTCTCATCTTCGCCGATTCAGGACAATTCTGAATCGTTATTAGAAATCAAAAAAGACAATCTTGACAATTTTTGGTCACGTCTCCAAGCTGCATATGACGCAATTGTAGAATCTGACGACTCAGATCTACCAGAAAATTTCAAATCTTCGGCTTACGCCAAATACGAAAACTGCTTAGACCAGTTCGAAGAAACTAAAGCAATGATTTCCGATCAACTTAAGCTAATAAAAGCAATTGCACCTACTCCACATCAGCGAGTAGAGCTGCCACAAGTACAAAGTCAAGAGGCAAGTTCAGGCATCCATCTCAAGGTGCCCGTATGTGACACAGAAATATTTCATGGTGGTTATGAACAATGGCCGTCCTTCCGGGACATGTTTACAGCCGTTTACATGAACCACCCAAAATTATCAAACGCACAAAAATTGTATCACCCCCGATACAAAACAAAAGGTCAAGCAGGCGTAATAGTAAAACAGTTCGCACTAAATGACGATAATTTCAATTTGGCTTGGGAAGCTCTTAAATCAAGATTCGAAAACGAAAGAATATTGGTCGATAAACAAATATCGATATTAATGAACTTGCCAAAAATTCAAAAGGAAACAAGTGAAGAATTTATCAAACTTCAATCCACTGTTTCAAATTGTTTGTCGGTTTTATCGACACAAAATATTCCCACAGACAGCTGGGACCCTATACTGGTAAACATATGCACTGCCGCATTACCAGAAAAATCATTACTTCTATGGGAGCAATCGCTCTCATCACGAAGAAAATGCCCCACGTGGCAACAAATGAAAGATTTCCTAACTACCCAGTACGAAATCGCAGAAAGGGTAGATAAAAAAATGGCAGAACGAAAACCGTTCAACACGACCTAAAAAGAAGCTTCCACAGACCCCAAACTAGTAGCAACAACAATTTAAATAGAAGCTTCTTCAGAAATCAAACGTTCACATCCGAACAGTACAAACAAACGTCATGCGAACTGTGTACAGGGGGGCATAAGCTCAAATTTTGCTAGAAATTCAAAAAAATGAATATTACCGATCGAAACAATTATGTAAGAACAAAAAGACTTTGTACAAATTGCCTATCACATGTACATACACTTAAAGAGTGCGAAAGCAAATTTCATTGCGTTTATTGTCATAAACGACATCACTCAATGCTGCATTACAGCACATTTTCCAGCTTATCCCCAAACAGCAAATATGAAAAGAGCCACGGGTTTAGTTGCAACAGAAAATCCCGAAAATTGCCAAGAAGCACCATGCTGCTCAAAGGCATTAAAAACCCAAACGCTACAGAGCGACAATCAAACTAGAGTACTACCAGAGAACGTATATCATAGAGAAGGTTCACAGTGCGGCCATTAGCAAAACATTTCATGCTTCGCAGGGGAACTGAAAAAGATGAGCGTGTTTCACCACATTTGGAAGGGGTTCTGAAAACGATGAGCGTGTTTCACCAAATGTCCACAATTAACATCAGGGGACTGAAAAATAGCAGAATTCAGCATTTTCAATGTTAATTGAGAAAAATAATGCTAATTTCAATGTTAAGAAATGTACGCTTACAGATTCGTATATTTACAATGCGCAAACGACTTTTCATATAATTTGAAGATATTCTGCCTATACAGGGTGGCTAACGAATCGTGCTACAAAATTTAACCGCAATAAATTTCTTTTTAGTCAATGCATTACATTCAATTTTGTTATTGTATAGAAAATTTTATTTTATTAAAACAATTAATTATTTTTCCATACTCAACCACGCATATGCGACACCTATTTCGGGATTGCATCAATTATCTATTTAATGGACTGCTTCAGTTCAGTCAGATTTCCGGGTTTGATTTTGTACACCTCTTGCTTGACATAACCCGATAAGAAAAGACGAAGCGGTCCCAAATATTCTTATTCAAATATATATGTATAATTATGTTTGCATGTAAAAAAATATGAAAGTACCCATTATAATTGTTAATTTGTCTATATGCAACGTATGTATGTAAATATGTACACTCATTGTTTCATGCGAAATCTCCGTTGCCACGGACAACCAATGGCCGAAGCTCACGTTTTTTGTTTACTTGTCAAAGAGTCACTGTGTCGAAGGACTGACGCGACGACAAAGCGTCACAACATTGTGTTGTTGGTAGAAAATCCGAGCTGTGCCGAAAAAATATTAATGAACGGCCGCCGATTGTCAGCGCTTCCCTTGCCGCTCTAACAGCTTTGCCCACTAATGATCGTAAATATGTATGTTTATATATGAGCATGCATACATATTGACGCAGATTTTTGTGAGACACGGAAAAATATTTTAAAATTGTAAAATATTTTAAATCGACAAAAGCTTTGTTGCCAGTTTTGTCAATTTTTTCTGTGTTTTGTGGGCTTGCTTGGTTGCAACTTTTCCCTTCCAGAGGGAATATCAGAAATTTGTTCAATTTATGATTTTTAGCTTTTGCCATCGTCGCGAAAAGAAGCTTGTAGGCAAACGCATGCTCGGGGAGATGAGAGGGTGTCTGTTTTTATGAATGAAGCGAGGTTGCTTGTTGAAAGTACGCCTGCGTTCATGAATGAAAATGTTGTTGTTGTGTGATTTACTATAAATTTGGGCTTCGCCTATTGGGCTGACATATTGACTTGTGACGATTGTTGTTTTTGTAGAACAAGTTTGTAGTTTTTGCGAATGTGGGTTTGTGTATCCATTATTTGTGTAGCAATGTCATAAGCACATATGTATGTATGTACATATAGAGCAGTGCGCGCAAATGTTATTACTGATATTGGTTATTAAATTGATTTGAATTTGAATTGTACTTACATAAGTACATACATATGTATGTATGTAAGCTTTAAATCATGAAAGGTGTGATTGGCATATATTACTATTTAAATATATTAAGATTTTTAAGATATTATGTTAGTGTGTTATATACTTATGTATGTATATATATAGTAAAACATAGCAGATACATATACATACGTATGTACTTATATGAAAGCATTTCATATTATCAAACATAAGCAATATTTAAAAAGCAACTGTAAATATTCCTTTGAAGTAATATATTTTAACTAAAATGTAATACATTTTTCATGATATAATAGATATTCAGAAAAGGAATTTCATATCTATGAATATGATTGCATATAAACGTATAAAAATATAAGCTAACATGCGGCTGTAATATCAATGCAAACTTCTGAGCATAATTTTAATACAATGCTAAGCTCTGTTCACGCGTCACTGTTAAAATTTCCCCTTCCGAGCCGACTCAAACAAAAAAACCGACTCAAACGCGAAAATAATCCCAAAATCTAACCGGGCGCGATCCTAACAACAAATTTAATATCATACAAATATACATTCGGGCGCGGAGTAACAAAAAAACACCACAAAAAAGCAACACCTAGCACACACAAAATCCAAAGGAAAGGACAAAGGAATTGGAAAGAAGCAGAGAAGCACACATAGACGTACATACACGTAACTATTGTATATACACGTAATACATATATTCCCCAAAAGCCCTTGGAGGAAATCAAAGTGAGTCCATTCGATTCCTTTTTCTTATATTTATGCACATACATATATATTTATTGCGAATTTCAGTTTACATTTGTACAAAAAACTGAAATAAAATACCAAAAAACCGTTCAATATCTTGGTAACGGTTGGCAATTTGGTATAACTTACCGGTTTTAATTGCGGGTTCAAATAACGAAAAACCGTTTATTGTAATATATATGTACAGTCATACACATACATATATACGGCAGATATATATATGTATATAATATATAATAATTGACTACCTGTACCTGCATTCAAACAAAATATACAAAAAAAAAAAAAAATATATACATACAATAAACGAAGTTAAACGAAAACAAGTAAGGAAGGGCTAAGTTCGGATGTAACCGAACATTTTATACTCTCGCAAGGTCAAATGGTATACTCGTTTGAGATTTCTTTGTGGATTGACTGATATTTTCGGTAGAAGGTCAACTATAGGCACTGGGGTCCACATATTTAGTACTTAGGGGTTTGAACAGTTTTGGTTCGATTTAGACAATTTTTGGCCGCAAGGTGGCATACTTTAGTTGCATTATTCACGCAAAGTTTTACCCCGATAAAATCATTTTTACCTGATTTGCATAGTGGAATGTGAAAGAATCAGATGGAATTGAAAATGGTGTTACATGGGAAGTAAGCGTGGTTGTAGTCCGATTTCGCCCATTTTCGCACTATGACATAGAAACATGAAAAGAACGTTATGCACCGAATTTGGTTGAAATCGGTTGAGCAGATCTCAAGATATGGGTTTATGGCTGTGCCACGCCCACTGTCTAATTTTGAACGCGGTTCCTATAAAGTCATCTTATACCATCTCAGAGATAAAATGTAATGTCTCTGGCGTGTTTAGTGCTTGATTTATCGCGCTTTTAGTAGTTTTTAACAGTACCGTTATATGGGGAGTGGGCGGAGTTGCCACCCGATTTCAACTATTTTCACACCGTCAATAGAAGTGCTAAAAACATTTGCTTCCAGTGAATTTTGTTATTATAGCATTAGCGGTTTAGGAGATATGCACATTAAACCTATTAGAGGCGGGACCACGCCCACTTTTAAAAAAAAAATTTTAACTGCAGATGCCCCTCCCTAATGTGATCCTGTGTACCAAATAACAGTCTTGTATCTTATTGCGGAGCTTAGTTATGGCAAGTTATTTGTTTTTGATTAATGGCGTTTTGTGGGCGTGGCAGTGGTCCGATTACGCCCATCTACAATACCAACCGTCTCACGGTACCATGAAACATGTCTACCAAGTTTCATAAAGATATCTCAATTTTTACTCAAGTTAGAGCTTGCACGGACGGACAGACGGACGGACGGACAGACAGTCACCCGGATTTCAACTCGTCTCTTCATCCTGATCATTTATATATATATAACCCTATATCTAACTCGATTAATTTTAGGTGATACAAACAACCGTTAGGTGAACAAAACTATTATACTCTGTAGCAACAGGTTGCGAGAGTATAAAAAAAAATATATATATATACGTACAAAAAGGAGTACATACATTTACTTCTAACGTATATATAACAATTACATATATAAAATTATATACAGCATGCATAATTACGTATACATAGATATGTATTTTTAAATATTAAATATTAATATCGTATATCACATATCGTATTTTACATACATATGTATATATCCTATGCGTCATTTATACATGCAATTAAAAACTTGCATACGTACATACCGTGCTTACGGAAAATTGCGCCATTACTTGCTATTGCCAATTTCTCTCTAGTGCTCTTTTACGATTATACATAATTGGCTTATTTGCATTACATACAGTATACAAATAGCTTACTTATATACCCTATATATGTACATAGGGTACAACTATAGGAAAACCAATCATTTTGCATAAATTCGGTTCGGTAAATAAAACGCGGATTATTTAATAAAAATCATACTATATTATATAAAAAATACAAAATTTTGAACAATATACATAAATATTGGTTCAAACTAAATGTATATTTTATATGCAAAGTCCACTTTGGCATATATCCCGCAATACCCCTTGCAGCAAGCAAGCAGGATTATATATATATATATATATATAAAATAAATAAAAAAATTGTCAATAAACTGGTAAATAAAATAAAATTAAAAAAAAATACGAACCGGTATCTATAACAACTAAATCCGGGTATTTTAGTTATTTACTTGAAATTAAGAACCCTAATCCAAAAAAAAAATACTTTTTGCGGTTATACATACAAGTATATACGGAAATTAATATTTATTTGGTTCGAAGTGAAAAACTCTATTCACTAACAAAAGCTTTCGTTCACACATTTATATATACGAAGATATTTTCTGAATTATCCATCAGTCGACACTGAGGAATTTTTAATTTATTTCATACAATTTCTAAATGAGCTCAGACTCAAAAGATTCAAAAACAACACAGTCTCTAAAAGTACCAAAAATGATTTCGGACAAAAAAAGTCCATGCACACCAGCAGAAGCTACACGCTCCAAGCAAGGTGCGACAAAACAAAAAAGGGGTAGAGACATTTCTTACACAAAATTCATTTCGGAAAGTGACAGTTTAATAAGATACTGCACTAGATTCTCATCTTCGCCGATTCAGGACAATTCTGAATCGTTATTAGAAATCAAAAAAGACAATCTTGACAATTTTTGGTCACGTCTCCAAGCTGCATATGACGCAATTGTAGAATCTGACGACTCAGATCTACCAGAAAATTTCAAATCTTCGGCTTACGCCAAATACGAAAACTGCTTAGACCAGTTCGAAGAAACTAAAGCAATGATTTCCGATCAACTTAAGCTAATAAAAGCAATTGCACCTACTCCACATCAGCGAGTAGAGCTGCCACAAGTACAAAGTCAAGAGGCAAGTTCAGGCATCCATCTCAAGGTGCCCGTATGTGACACAGAAATATTTCATGGTGGTTATGAACAATGGCCGTCCTTCCGGGACATGTTTACAGCCGTTTACATGAACCACCCAAAATTATCAAACGCACAAAAATTGTATCACCCCCGATACAAAACAAAAGGTCAAGCAGGCGTAATAGTAAAACAGTTCGCACTAAATGACGATAATTTCAATTTGGCTTGGGAAGCTCTTAAATCAAGATTCGAAAACGAAAGAATATTGGTCGATAAACAAATATCGATATTAATGAACTTGCCAAAAATTCAAAAGGAAACAAGTGAAGAATTTATCAAACTTCAATCCACTGTTTCAAATTGTTTGTCGGTTTTATCGACACAAAATATTCCCACAGACAGCTGGGACCCTATACTGGTAAACATATGCACTGCCGCATTACCAGAAAAATCATTACTTCTATGGGAGCAATCGCTCTCATCACGAAGAAAATGCCCCACGTGGCAACAAATGAAAGATTTCCTAACTACCCAGTACGAAATCGCAGAAAGGGTAGATAAAAAAATGGGCAGAACGAAAACCGTTCAACACGACCTAAATAGAAGCTTCCACAGACCCCAAGCTAGTAGCAACAACAATTTAAATAGAAGCTTCTTCAGAAATCAAACGTTCACATCCGAACAGTACAAACAAACGTCATGCGAACTGTGTACAGGGGGGCATAAGCTCAAATTTTGCTAGAAATTCAAAAAAATGAATATTACCGATCGAAACAATTATGTAAGAACAAAAAGACTTTGTACAAATTGCCTATCACATGTACATACACTTAAAGAGTGCGAAAGCAAATTTAATTGCGTTTATTGTCATAAACGACATCACTCAATGCTGCATTACAGCACATTTTCCAGCTTATCCCCAAACAGCAAATATGAAAAGAGCCACGGGTTTAGTTGCAACAGAAAATCCCGAAAATTGCCAAGAAGCACCATGCTGCTCAAAGGCATTAAAAACCCAAACGCTACAGAGCGACAATCAAACTAGAGTACTACCAGAGAACGTATATCATAGAGAAGGTTCACAGTGCGGCCATTAGCAAAACATTTCATGCTTCGCAGGGGAACTGAAAAAGATGAGCGTGTTTCACCACATTTGGAAGGGGTTCTGAAAACGATGAGCGTGTTTCACCAAATGTCCACAATTAACATCAGGGGACTGAAAAATAGCAGAATTGAGCATTTTCAATGTTAATTGAGAAAAATAATGCTAATTTCAATGTTAAGAAATGTACGCTTACAGATTCGTATATTTACAATGCGCAAACGACTTTTTATATAATTTGAAGATATTCTGCCTATACAGGGTGGCTAACGAATCGTGCTACAAAATTTAACCGCAATAAATTTCTTTTTAGTCAATGCATTACATTCAATTTTGTTATTGTATAGAAAATTTTATTTTATTAAAACAATTAATTATTTTTCCATACTCAACCACGCATATGCGACACCTATTTCGGGATTGCATCAATTATCTATTTAATGGACTGCTTCAGTTCAGTCAGATTTCCGGGTTTGATTTTGTACACCTCTTGCTTGACATAACCCGATAAGAAAAGACGAAGCGGTCCCAAATATTCTTATTCAAATATATATGTATAATTATGTTTGCATGTAAACAAATATGAAAGTACCCATTATAATTGTTAATTTGTCTATATGCAACGTATGTATGTAAATATATACACTCATTGTTTCATGCGAAATCTCCGTTGCCACGGACAACCAATGGCCGAAGCTCACGTTTTTTGTTTTCTTGTCAAAGAGTCACTGTGTCGAAGGACTGACGCGACGACAAAGCGTCACAACATTGTGTTGTTGGTAGAAAATCCGAGCTGTGCCGAAAAAATATTAATGAACGGCCGCCGATTGTCACCGCTTCCCTTGCCGCTCTAACAGCTTTGCCCACTAATGATCGTAAATATGTATGTTTATATATGAGCATGCATACATATTGACGCAGATTTTTGTGAGACACGGAAAAATATTTTAAAATTGTAAAATATTTTAAATCGACAAAAGCTTTGTTGCCAGTTTTGTCAATTTTTTCTGTGTTTTGTGGGCTTGCTTGGTTGCAACTTTTCCCTTCCAGAGGGAATATCAGAAATTTGTTCAATTTATGATTTTTAGCTTTTGCCATCGTCGCGAAAAGAAGCTTGTAGGCAAACGCATGCTCGGGGAGATGAGAGGGTGTCTGTTTTTATGAATGAAGCGAGGTTGCTTGTTGAAAGTACGCCTGCGTTCATGAATGAAAATGTTGTTGTTGTGTGATTTACTATAAATTTGGGCTTCGCCTATTGGGCTGACATATTGACTTGTGACGATTGTTGTTTTTGTAGAACAAGTTTGTAGTTTTTGCGAATGTGGGTTTGTGTATCCATTATTTGTGTAGCAATGTCATAAGCACATATGTATGTATGTACATATAGAGCAGTGCGCGCAAATGTTATTACTGATAAATGATAATAACTTGATTTGAATTTGAATTGTACTTACATAAGTACATACATATGTATGTATGTAAGCTTTAAATCATGAAAGGTGTGATTGGCATATATTACTATTTAAATATATTAAGATTTTTAAGATATTATGTTAGTGTGTTATATACTTATGTATGTATATATATAGTAAAACATAGCAGATACATATACATACGTATGTACTTATATGAAAGCATTTCATATTATCAAACATAAGCAATATTTAAAAAGCAACTGTAAATATTCCTTTGAAGTAATATATTTTAACTAAAATGTAATACATTTTTCATGATATAATAGATATTCAGAAAAGGAATTTCATATCTATGAATATGATTGCATATAAACGTATAAAAATATAAGCTAACATGCGGCTGTAATATCAATGCAAACTTCTGAGCATAATTTTCATACAATGCTCAGCTCTGTTCACGCGTCACTGTTAAAATTTCCCCTTCCGAGCCGACTCAAACAAAAAAACCGACTCAAACGCGAAAATAATCCCAAAATCTAACCGGGCGCGATCCTAACAACAAATTTAATATCATACAAATATACATTCGGGCGCGGAGTAACAAAAAAACACCACAAAAAAGCAACACCTAGCACACACAAAATCCAAAGGAAAGGACAAAGGAATTGGAAAGAAGCAGAGAAGCACACATAGACGTACATACACGTAACTATTGTATATACACGTAATACATATATTCCCCAAAAGCCCTTGGAGGAAATCAAAGTGAGTCCATTCGATTCCTTTTTCTTATATTTATGCACATACATATATATTTAATGCGAATTTCAGTTTACATTTGTACAAAAAACTGAAATAAAATACCAAAAAACCGTTCAATATCTTGGTAACGGTTGGCAATTTGGTATAACTTACCGGTTTTAATTGCGGGTTCAAATAACGAAAAACCGTTTATTGTAATATATATGTACAGTCATACACATACATATATACGGCAGATTTATATATGTATATAATATATAATAATTGACTACCTGTACCTGCATTCAAACAAAATATACAAAAAAAAAAAAATACATACATACAATAACGAAGTTAAACGAAAAAAAAAAATATATATATATACGTACAAAAAGGAGTACATACATTTACTTCTAACGTATATATAACAATTACATATATAAAATTATATACAGCATGCATAATTACGTATACATAGATATGTATTTTTAAATATTAAATATTAATATCGTATATCACATATCGTATTTTACATACATATGTATATATCCTATGCGTCATTTATACATGCAATTAAAAACTTGCATACGTACATACCGTGCTTACGGAAAATTGCGCCATTACTTGCTATTGCCAATTTCTCTCTAGTGCTCTTTTACGATTATACATAATTGGCTTATTTGCATTACATACAGTATACAAATAGCTTACTTATATACCCTATATATGTACATAGGGTACAACTATAGGAAAACCAATCATTTTGCATAAATTCGGTTCGGTAAATAAAACGCGGATTATTTAATAAAAATCATACTATATTATATAAAAAATACAAAATTTTGAACAATATACATAAATATTGGTTCAAACTAAATTTATATTTTATATGTAAAGTCCACTTTGGCATATATCCCGCAATACCCCTTGCAGCAAGCAAGCAGGATTATATATATATATATATATATAAAATAAATAAAAAAATTGTCAATAAACTGGTAAATAAAATAAAATTTAAAAAAAATACGAACCGGTATCTATAACAACTAAATCCGGGTATTTTAGTTATTTACTTGAAATTAAGAACCCTAATCCAAAAAAAAAATACTTTTTGCGGTTATACATACAAGTATATACGGAAATTAATATTTATTTGGTTCGAGGTGAAAAACTCTATTCACTAACAATAGCTTTCGTTCACACATTTATATATACGAAGATATTTTCTGAATTATCCATCAGTCGACACTGAGGAATTTCTAATTTATTTCATACAATTTCTAAATGAGCTCAGACTCAAAAGATTCAAAAACAACACAGTCTCTAAAAGTACCAAAAATGATTTCGGACGAAAAAAGTCCATGCACACCAGCAGAAGCTACACGCTCCAAGCAAGGTGCGACAAAACAAAAAAGGGGTAGAGACATTTCTTACACAAAATTCATTTCGGAAAGTGACAGTTTAATAAGATACTGCACTAGATTCTCATCTTCGCCGATTCAGGACAATTCTGAGTCGTTATTAGAAATCAAAAAAGACAATCTTGACAATTTTTGGTCACGTCTCCAAGCTGCATATGACGCAATTGTAGAATCTGACGACTCAGATCTACCAGAAAATTTCAAATCTTCGGCTTACGCCAAATACGAAAACTGCTTAGACCAGTTCGAAGAAACTAAAGCAATGATTTCCGATCAACTTAAGCTAATAAAAGCAATTGCACCTACTCCACATCAGCGAGTAGAGCTGCCACAAGTACAAAGTCAAGAGGCAAGTTCAGGCATCCATCTCAAGGTGCCCGTATGTGACACAGAAATATTTCATGGTGGTTATGAACAATGGCCGTCCTTCCGGGACATGTTTACAGCCGTTTACATGAACCACCCAAAATTATCAAACGCACAAAAATTGTATCACCCCCGATACAAAACAAAAGGTCAAGCAGGCGTAATAGTAAAACAGTTCGCACTAAATGACGATAATTTCAATTTGGCTTGGGAAGCTCTTAAATCAAGATTCGAAAACGAAAGAATATTGGTCGATAAACAAATATCGATATTAATGAACTTGCCAAAAATTCAAAAGGAAACAAGTGAAGAATTTATCAAACTTCAATCCACTGTTTCAAATTGTTTGTCGGTTTTATCGACACAAAATATTCCCACAGACAGCTGGGACCCTATACTGGTAAACATATGCACTGCCGCATTACCAGAAAAATCATTACTTCTATGGGAGCAATCGCTCTCATCACGAAGAAAATGCCCCACGTGGCAACAAATGAAAGATTTCCTAACTACCCAGTACGAAATCGCAGAAAGGGTAGATAAAAAAATGGGCAGAACGAAAACCGTTCAACACGACCTAAATAGAAGCTTCCACAGACCCCAAGCCAGTAGCAACAACAATTTAAATAGAAGCTTCTTCAGAAATTAAACGTTCACATCCGAACAGTACAAACAAACGTCATGCGAACTGTGTACAGGGGGCATAAGCTCAAATTTTGCGAGAAATTCAAAAAAATGAATATTACGGATCGAAACAATTATGTAAGAACAAAAAGACTTTGTACAAATTGCCTATCACATGTACATACACTTAAAGAGTGCGAAAGCAAATTTCATTGCGTTTATTGTCATAAACGACATCACTCAATGCTGCATTACAGCTCATTTTCCAGCTTATCCCCAAACAGCAAATATGAAAAGAGCCACGGGTTTAGTTGCAACAGAAAATCCCGAAAATTGCCAAGAAGCACCATGCTGCTCAAAGGCATTAAAAACCCAAACGCTACAGAGCGACAATCAAACTAGAGTACTACCAGAGAACGTATATCATAGAGAAGGTTCACAGTGCGGCCATTAGCAAAATATTTCATGCTTCGCAGGGGAACTGAAAAAGATGAGCGTGTTTCACCACATTTGGAAGGGGTTCTGAAAACGATGAGCGTGTTTCACCAAATGTTCACAATTAACATCAGGGGACTGAAAAATAGCAGAATTGAGCATTTTCAATGTTAATTGAGAAAAATAATGCTAATTTCAATGTTAAGAAATGTACGCTTACAGATTCGTATATTTACATTGCGCAAACGACTTTTCATATAATTTGAAGATATTCTGCCTATACAGGGTGGCTAACGAATCGTGCTACAAAATTTAACCGCAATAAATTTCTTTTTAGTCAATGCATTACATTCAATTTTGTTATTGTATAGAAAATTTTATTTTATTAAAACAATTAATTATTTTTCCATACTCAACCACGCATATGCGACACCTAATTCGGGATTGCATCAATTATCTATTTAATGGACTGCTTCAGTTCAGTCAGATTTCTGGGATTGATTTTGTACACCTCTTGCTTGACATAACCCGATAAGAAAAGACGAAGCGGTCCCAAATATTCTTATTCAAATATATATGTATAATTATGTTTGCATGTAAACAAATATGAAAGTACCCATTATAATTGTTAATTTGTCTATATGCAACGTATGTATGTAAATATGTACACTCATTGTTTCATGCGAAATATCCGTTGCCACGGACAACCAATGGCCGAAGCTCACGTTTTTTGTTTTCTTGTCAAAGAGTCACTGTGTCGAAGGACTGACGCGACGACAAAGCGTCACAACATTGTGTTGTTGGTAGAAAATCCGAGCTGTGCCGAAAAAATATTAATGAACGGCCGCCGATTGTCACCGCTTCCCTTGCCGCTCTAACAGCTTTGCCCACTAATGATCGTAAATATGTATGTTTATATATGAGCATGCATACATATTGACGCAGATTTTTGTGAGACACGGAAAAATATTTTAAAATTGTAAAATATTTTAAATCGACAAAAGCTTTGTTGCCAGTTTTGTCAATTTTTTCTGTGTTTTGTGGGCTTGCTTGGTTGCAACTTTTCCCTTCCAGAGGGAATATCAGAAATTTGTTCAATTTATGATTTTTAGCTTTTGCCATCGTCGCGAAAAGAAGCTTGTAGGCAAACGCATGCTCGGGGAGATGAGAGGATGTCTGTTTTTATGAATGAAGCGAGGTTGCTTGTTGAAAGTACGCCTGCGTTCATGAATGAAAATGTTGTTGTTGTGTGATTTACTATAAATTTGGGCTTCGCCTATTGGGCTGACATATTGACTTGTGACGATTGTTGTTTTTGTAGAACAAGTTTGTAGTTTTTGCGAATGTGGGTTTGTGTATCCATTATTTGTGTAGCAATGTCATAAGCACATATGTATGTATGTACATATAGAGCAGTGCGCGCAAATGTTATTACTGATAAATGATAATAACTTGATTTGAATTTGAATTGTACTTACATAAGTACATACATATGTATGTATGTAAGCTTTAAATCATGAAAGGTGTGATTGGCATATATTACTATTTAAATATATTAAGATTTTTAAGATATTATGTTAGTGTGTTATATACTTATGTATGTATATATATAGTAAAACATAGCAGATACATATACATACGTATGTACTTATATGAAAGCATTTCATATTATCAAACATAAGCAATATTTAAAAAGCAACTGTAAATATTCCTTTGAAGTAATATATTTTAACTAAAATGTAATACATTTTTCATGATATAATAGATATTCAGAAAAGGAATTTCATATCTATGAATATGATTGCATATAAACGTATAAAAATATAAGCTAACATGCGGCTGTAATATCAATGCAAACTTCTGAGCATAATTTTCATACAATGCTCAGCTCTGTTCACGCGTCACTGTTAAAATTTCCCCTTCCGAGCCGACTGTGGTGAAACACGCTCATCGCATTTTGTTAGGTTTTGACAATTCACACGCTGGTCCGTAGTTGGACCTTCTCTGTATTTTACGTTCTCTGGTACTACTACCCACAGACGTCGTCTCCATCGAACACCGAGGAGAACTGTTTAAACTTAAGGCCTTAATAGACCAAGGATCACAACGATCTTTCATAGCGTCTAGGGCTCAAAATAGGCTACAACTGCCAACAAAACTAGCCAATTTTGAAATCACGGGAATGGGCGGAAGAGTAGTCCAAAACTCAAATAAAATCTGTCCCATTACCCTAATTTCCCCCCAAGCGGATAAGCACATACAAGCAGAAGCTATAGTCTTACCGCAACTTACAAATATGCTTCCAAGCTATCACATAAATAGCAAGCATTGGCAAAAGGTTTCCCACCTAAAGCTAGCAGATCCCAACTGCAACACTCCCACTCAAATAGACCTTCTATTAGGCAGCGATCTCATACCACAGATAATACTCGAAGGTATTGAGAAAATTTCAAATACACTTCTGGCACAAAATACTTTTCTTGGGTGGATCCTAAGTGGACTAGTTTCGGAACCAGTTACCACCATGACCACTCAGGTTGAGGAAATCTCAAACGAATACCTCAATTCACAATTGAACAAATTTTGGGAGTTAGAAGAACTCCCCCCCCCCATATCAATCACAACCCCTGAAGATCAGTATTGTGAAGACTTTTACAAAGCCACAACTACTAGATCTGATAATGGTCGGTACGTCGTACGAATTCCACTAAAACAACAATTTCCTAACACACTCGCCCTAGGTCACTCTCGCACCTCTGCAATACAGCAGTTTTTAAGTATGGAAAGAAACTTACTTAAAAAAGGTGAGCTTAAGCCAGAGTAGGATGGCGTGTTAGAAGAATACCTCCATTTAGATCACATGGAGGAAGTAAGCCCATGCGAAAAGATCATAAATGGCAAATATTACTCATTTTACTTGCCTCATCACGCAGTAGCAAAGCCAGATAAAAAACAACTAAAGTAAGAGTTGTCTTTAATGCATCAAGATCTACTAGCTCGGGGAATTCCCTACATGATATTCTATTTACGGGACCCACGCTCCAACCAGATTTAATGCTACTCATTTTAAATTGGCGTATATTCAAATACGTATTTAACGGAGACGTCGAAAAAATTTATAGACAAATAGTAGTACATAAAGACGATCAATATTTTCAGCGAATTATTTTCCGAAAATCTTCCAATAGTCCACTTCGCGACTTTAAATTGAAAACAGTTACCTTTGGCGTCAACTGTGCTCCATATTTAGCCATTCGAACACTGCACGAATTGGCAGAAAACACCAAGTCAGAATTTCCTCTGGCTACCCAGGTGTTAAAAACACAAACGTATGTAGACGATATCCTGTCTGGAAGTCACAGTCTTCCACAAGCATACGAGTCACTAGCACAAGTGACACAAGCCCTCAAAACCGCAGGGTTTCCGTTAAAAAAGATAACGGCGAACCACCCTAATATCTTAAAGGACATACCTAAAGAAAATCTGTTGGATACTAATTTCCTTAAATTTGAAAAGGAAAGTACAACAAAAACTCTGGGGGTCCAATCGAATGCGATATCTGACCAGTTTTCATACACTACAGAGTCAATATCTGCATTATCCGCCATAACGAAGCGACAAATTCTATCCTCTGTGGCGAAACTTTTCGACCCCGCAGGATGGCTTTCGCCAGTTATGCTACAAGCTAAAATTCTAATACAAGAATTATGGCTAGATGGAAGCGACTGGGACGAACAAGTAAAACCACTTCGTTTAGAAAAGTGGTCCCAGTTTGCGAACAATCTAAACGATATCTCACAGATACAAATCCCACGATGGGTAAATCATGCCCCAGAGCACAAAGTCGAACTACACGGCTTCTGTGACGCTTCTGAAAAGGCATATTGCGCAACTATATATGTTCGCATACAAAGCGACTTTGCGACCACAAGCCACTTGCTAGCAGAAAAAGCAAAAGTAGCTCCGTTAAAAACAATAAGTCTGCTACGACTTGAATTGTGTGGCGCGCTACTACTCGCAAAATTAGCTTCTATGGTGCAGACCCATTTAAACATGAAGAAACATAGATTGTATCTCTGGTCCGATTCTGAAATTGTTCTAGCCTGGTTGGATAAACCACCACATGCATGGAAGACGTACATTGCTAATCGAACGTCTCAAATACTTGACCTAGTAGGATCAGCCACTTGGCGACATGTGACCAGTGCTGATAATCCAGCTGATCTAGGTACAAGAGGGTGCAAACCCCTGCATCTTGCCACCAACACACTCTGGTGGAATGGCCCCCGCTGTTAACAGAATCTCCCGATTCTTGGCCACAAGCGCCCATACGCAATATAATTGCCCCAGAAAGTCAAAAAATCGTCTCTTTTCATGCAACATCGGATGATACTGACATCCTTGAGCGATTCTCATCGTTCCCCCGAGCCCTCAGAGTAGTTGCCTACATGATCAAATTTATAGAGCAGCTCAAAACTAAAGTTAACGGAACACCTCCTATATACCCCCAATGCGATACATTAACGCACCTACACTTACAAAAAGCAAAAGGCGCTCTTATCGCATCTACTCAAGCGCGATACTTCAGCCGAGAAATATCATTGCTAAAAGATTCGAAGCGAATCGATAAAAAGAGCTCACTTTTAGTATTAAATCCATTTCTGGACACAAAGGGTTTGCTTCGTGCGAATGGTCGGCTTGTCAACTCCAGCCTGACATACAACGAACGACACCCCATAATCATACCAGAAAAAGCACGGCTTGCCACATTATATCTGCATTATGTCCACATACTGATGCTACACGCCGAGCACCGCCTCATGCAACAAAGAGTCCGCCAAGAGTTTTATATTCCCCGTCTTAAGCCTCAAATATAGAAGTGCATTTACATGTGCAAAGTTTGCACAACGTACAAGCAAAAAATGCGAACGCAGATAATGGCAGCACTTCCACCTGAACGCTGCAACTTTGCTCTGCCCTTCACAACAACAGGTGTCGATTTTGCTGGGCCTTTCCAGATAAAGGCTTCAATGTTAAGGTCTCCCACTTTAATGAAAGGCTATGTGGCAGTTTTTGTTTGTTTTACAACAAAAGCTGTTCACCTTGAGCTATGTACAAATCTGACGACAGAGGCTTTTCTCGCGGCATTCGCTCGCTTCGTCGGACGGCGTGGTTTTCCCTCAAAAATAATGAGTGACAACGGCAAAATGTTTATTGGAGCCAAAAGAGCCACTGAGAAGCAATTTGTGGACTTTATCAAACAAGTCTCACCTGAGATTGTACAGAAGTACGCACTCCAAGGCATTAATTGGCAGTTTATCCCCCAAGCGCTCCTCATATGGGTGGTTTATGGGAATCAGCTGTAAAACGCTTCAAATCCCACTTCAAAAAAGTAGCTGGAAACTACAAGTTTAATTATGAAGAATTCTCGACCTTATTAATTCAAATTGCCGTACTCAATTCACGGCCAATTACAATCCTCTCGCAAGATCCCTCCGATTTCACCGCCCTAACTCCTGGGCATTTTCTCAAAGGAGCACCCATTCTGGCCATACCTGAGCCAGACGTGGAGTAGCTATCCTTATTAAACCGATAGGAAAGAATCAAAATTCTCCATCACAATTTTAGCCGCCGATGGAAAGAAGATTATCTAAAGGACGTCCACAAGAGGTACCGCTGGAAAGCTCCAGAAAAACGACGAAGCTTGGAGATTGCGTGCTAGTACACGATGATTGTCTCCTCCCTACCGAATGGCGGCTTGGCCGCATAGAAAACCTTCACCATGGTTCCGACGGTCACATCCGAGTAGTCGATCTCCGTACGCAAACCGGAACATTATGCTTTTTACCCACAGCCGATAATACCGAACAAACGTAAATAATAACCCGATAAGAACCAAAAACCGCTAAAATTAATAAATCAAAAAAAAAAACAAAAACCTAAATCCGGTAAAAGGTCGATCGAACAAACGACCCATTTATGCCACTTAACGTGGTCCAAATTTCCAACTCAATCATGCGACAAACTTATAATCTAAATAACTTTTTTCCCATATAGATCATTATGGACGGAAATGCACCAACACCAACGTTAGCAATACGTTCGGCCGTTAATGTACCACGCCCTGGGGCAAATCCTGCACCCCGAACTACGGCTACCAAGCCCCTCCAATCGCTCCTCGTAGTGGCACGCGGCCACTACCCCCGTCAACATCGCTGTCCGCGGAGCAGCACCGCCTCCGATGCCCGCTATGTCGTCGCCCACATCGGTTGCAACATTGCGGCATATTTAAAGGTATGCCACCAGTCCAACGACAGCAAATCGCCCAGGCACATGGACACTGCCTGAATTGTCTGGCGCACACCCATGCAACAACCGCATGTGAGTCAAGGGGGCTATGTCAGATGTGCGGTGAGCAACATCACACACTCCTTCACCGTACCGCGAGGCGCGACAATGGTCGACTAACTGCCTCCCGCCGCCGTGGCGTAGTCAGGCGACTCCCACGGCAGGCATCAGCACGACCCCGCCGATCGGCACCCCCTCCGGAGCCGCGTTCTTGGCGCCCACGCAACGACGCAATTACGCGCCGTAGTCAGCTTCGGTCACAACCCCGCCGTGCCACTGGGCTGAGCAGCGTCGTCTACACGCTGCAACAACTTCAGCGTCTGCTAGGTTAATATTCGCCTAGGGGGGCCGGGATGGCTAAATGAGCCTACGTTGTCCCGAAAACTTACACCAACACACCTCACACATCACTGACACGCAACATTCACCACATCACCTCTCGCAACATTCACCACCTCACCTCACGCAACATACACCTCACACAACGACGTGATACTAGAATCGGCTGACCTCTTCTTCGTATTGAACTCGCAGCGAACACACCGTCATCCGTGGATTCCCGTCCTCGGTCGAAAAAGTGCAATCGTGTCACATCAGCGGATCTAATCCGATCAAGTTAAATTTCTATACATAATCAAAAACATTTACATACATTTTTTTTTCTCTGCGCTGCGCAAGTGATTGTGGTATTAAGGGAGTGATTAAAACCCGTAATTTCATTTATAAATAAAATTATAATTGTACTAAAAGCGAAAGGTGGTAAGTGTGTAAGTTTTTCTTTAAAAAGTTGGAAAAGAATTATTAGTTCGAAAAGAATTTAATAAGATATCTTAGCAAAATTAAGGGAACTTATATCATTGGATATACAGTAGTTTAATGGTCAACCAATCTGTGAAATATTTTTTTGAAATTAAGTAGGCAAGTTTTCTTAAAAATAATGGGGTTAAGCGCTGAAAATGAATGAAATTGGCTAGGCATTGGTCTAAACTTTATATCCTTAATATAGTGATTTTCTTCCTCTCGTTGATGTTTGTCTTATATACCCCAGATATTATATTTAGCTCCTTTAGTTGAACTTATTTCACATACACAGGATCTACCAATAGGATTGATCTGATTTTGACAGCTCGTGGCAGACATGTTTGTTTACGGAATTATGTCAAGTTTTGTCAGTGTGTTCATTAAGGCTGGCCTTTTCTTCACGTTTCACCTTTGTACGACGTTTGGAAATTGCCTACGATTATTGCCCAGATTCAAAAAATAATTTTTTCATCAATAATCATCTTCAGGAAACGCAATTGCATCGCCAAAAATTGACCGTCTGGTGTGGATTATAAAAAGGCGGCATCCTCGGGCGAAAAGCTGCTCCGCGTCGTCGAAAATTGGCGTTAATGCGTGGAGGTATGTAAGCTGAGGTGGTTATTTGGCCGACATTTTGTTTAAATCATAAATGGCATACTTTTATCAGGGTAACAAAAACAACAGAACCCATTTTGACCAAACTTTAATGCTTTATATCGTTTTGTCATTGACTTAATTAGGAGATTTTATTATAAGGATCTCAAACACCAAGCAAAATGTGGTAATGAAACTATGTGAGTATATATATAATATAAGATACCAAATATGACACGTTTCTTGGTACCGTAAGACGGTTGGTATTGTAGATGGGCGTATTCGGACCACAAAATGCCATTAATCAAAATCAACTAAATTGCCATAACTAAGCTCCACAATACAAGTAAGATACAAGACTTATTTGGTATACAGGATCACATTAGGAAGGGGCATCTGCAGTTTAATTTTTTTTTAAAAGGTAGGTGTAGTCACGCCTAAACCGCTAAAGCTATAATAACAAAATTCACTGAGAACAAATATTTTTAGCACTTCTATCGGCAGTGTGAAAATGGATGAAATCGGGTGACAACCCCGCCCACTCCCTATATAACGGTACTAACAGTTCGTTCAAAATTATACAGTGGGCGTGGCCGACCACCTTTAGGTTAAAACCCATATCTTGGGATCGGTGCATAACATTCTATACGGTACCAAATGGGCGAAATCGGATTACAACCACGCCTATTTCCCATATAACACCATTTTAAATTCCTGCTGATTCTTTTACTTCCCACTATGTAATGTACTCAAGTAAAAATGTTTGTATCAGGGTAAAACTTTGCGTGAATAATGTGTTTAAAATATGCCACCTTGCGATCAAAAATTGTCTAAATCGACCCAAAACTGTTTAAGCCCCTAGGTACTGAATATGTGGACCCCAATGCCTATAGTTGACTTTTTACCGAAAATATGTGCCAATATGTAAGATATATAATTGAAATTCATATAATAAAATAAATAAAAGAAACTCTCGATAAAAGTATGTTTGTGTGTCAAAAATGGGTTGAATCGGATCAATACTTCCTTTAATATTATATATTGTACAATTTTACCAACACCTGACGTAAGTTCCCTTGCAAGTTGCGAGAGTATAAAATGTTCGGTTACACCCGAACTTAGAACTTCGTTACTTGTTTAATATGAAGTTTTGCCAGCACCTGAATGTATTTCCCCGAATTTGAGCCTTGCAAGTTTCAAGAGTATGAAATGCTTGGTTACACCCGAACTAAGCCTTCTTTACTTGTTTTTTTTTATTTCAAGATTGAATACTTCTCTCAAGTGTTAATAAGTGGAGGAGACTCCTCTTTCTTAATATCTGTATTGAGGTCTTTAGAAGAAATAACATGTATTCGCTAGTACATTTCTCGATAATGGAAAATTGGTACTGAAGACGTAGAAAGTGGAGCTAAACTAAAAGTCAAAAAATTCAAGATAACACCAAATGTGCATGTAGCATAAATGTTTATATTAGGTTCGTTCCGTTTTTATCTAAGAGATGGCGTTATTGTCCATAGTACTAGTGTTACGTGTCGCATCATGTCATACTATACGGCGCTGAAAACGTGTTTATTCGCGCTAAAAGTTTGTCTTTGACAGTTTTTCGATTGATTTACTCAGTTCGTTGTGAGCGCTCGTCAAAGATGGACACCAGCAAAGAAAAAATTCGCTATATTTTACAATTTTTCAAAGCGAAAAAGCAGCCAAAGCGGCTGAAAACATTAATTTAGTTTATGGGCCCGATACTGTAAACGAACTTGTAGCACAAAAGTGATTTGCTAGGTTCCGTTCCGGAAATTTCGATGTCAAAGATGCACCACGCGTCAAGAGGCGTGTCGTCGAAAATTGCGATAAAATCATGGAAATAGTGGAAACAGACCGTCACGTGAGCACGGTTAATTGCTGAGGAACTAAATATAAGCCAGAAAACCGTTTGGAACCATTTGTATAATCTTGGATTCAAAAAGGAACTCGATGGTTGGGTGTCACACGAACTAGCTCAAAAAAGGTTTTGCTGTGTGTTTGGTGGGATGTGCAAGGAATCATCTACTGCGAGCTGCACCCCTATGGCCAAACGCTCAACTCGGCCCTCTACTGCCAACAACTGGACCGCTTGAAGGCAGCACTCATCCAGAAGAGGCCATCTTTAATCAACAGAAGCCGAATTGTGTTCCATCAGGACAACGCCAGGCCACACACGTCTTTGGTGACTCGCCAGAAGCTCCTGGAGCTCGGATGGGAGGTTCTAATGCACCCACCTTATAGTCCGGACCTGGCACCAAGTGATTACCATCTTTTCCTGTCCATGGCGAACGCGCTTAATGGTGAGAAGTTGGCCTCCAGAGAGGCCTGTGAAAATTGGCTCTCCGAGATTTTTGGCAATAGGGACGCAGTCTTCTACTAGAGGGGTATAATGAAGTTGGCATCTCGTTGGCAACAAGTTTGCGAACAAAACGGCGCATATTCGACTTAAACCGGACAAATGTACACAAAGTTATCATCGTTTGAAAAATCAATAAAAAACCGAATGAACTTTTTACTTTACAATATTTGCTAGAAAAACAAGCAAGAGGGCTAAGTTCGGGTATGACCGAACATTTGATATAAAATTTATATTAAACAAGTAAGGAAGCACAGCTTCGGGTGTAACCGAACATTTTATTCTCTCGCAATTTGAAAATATCAAAGGCGGGGATATACTTTCAGGTGTTGCAAATATTTATATTGAACACGTAAGGAAGGGCTTAGTTCGTGTGTAGCCGAACATTTCAAACTCTTGCAAAATCAACCCTTGGAATACCTTCAAGTGTCACTAGAGTCACTAGCACAAGTGACACAAGCCCTCAAAACCGCAGGGTTTCCGTTAAAAAAGATAACGGCGAACCACCCTAATATCTTAAAGGACATACCTAAAGAAAATCTGTTGGATACTAATTTCCTTAAATTTGAAAAGGAAAGTACAACAAAAACTCTGGGGGTCCAATCGAATGCGATATCTGACCAGTTTTCATACACTACAGAGTCAATATCTGCATTATCCGCCATAACGAAGCGACAAATTCTATCCTCTGTGGCGAAACTTTTCGACCCCGCAGGATGGCTTTCGCCAGTTATGCTACAAGCTAAAATTCTAATACAAGAATTATGGCTAGATGGAAGCGACTGGGACGAACAAGTAAAACCACTTCGTTTAGAAAAGTGGTCCCAGTTTGCGAACAATCTAAACGATATCTCACAGATACAAATCCCACGATGGGTAAATCATGCCCCAGAGCACAAAGTCGAACTACACGGCTTCTGTGACGCTTCTGAAAAGGCATATTGCGCAACTATATATGTTCGCATACAAAGCGACTTTGCGACCACAAGCCACTTGCTAGCAGAAAAAGCAAAAGTAGCTCCGTTAAAAACAATAAGTCTGCTACGACTTGAATTGTGTGGCGCGCTACTACTCGCAAAATTAGCTTCTATGGTGCAGACCCATTTAAACATGAAGAAACATAGATTGTATCTCTGGTCCGATTCTGAAATTGTTCTAGCCTGGTTGGATAAACCACCACATGCATGGAAGACGTACATTGCTAATCGAACGTCTCAAATACTTGACCTAGTAGGATCAGCCACTTGGCGACATGTGACCAGTGCTGATAATCCAGCTGATCTAGGTACAAGAGGGTGCAAACCCCTGCATCTTGCCACCAACACACTCTGGTGGAATGGCCCCCGCTGTTAACAGAATCTCCCGATTCTTGGCCACAAGCGCCCATACGCAATATAATTGCCCCAGAAAGTCAAAAAATCGTCTCTTTTCATGCAACATCGGATGATACTGACATCCTTGAGCGATTCTCATCGTTCCCCCGAGCCCTCAGAGTAGTTGCCTACATGATCAAATTTATAGAGCAGCTCAAAACTAAAGTTAACGGAACACCTCCTATATACCCCCAATGCGATACATTAACGCACCTACACTTACAAAAAGCAAAAGGCGCTCTTATCGCATCTACTCAAGCGCGATACTTCAGCCGAGAAATATCATTGCTAAAAGATTCGAAGCGAATCGATAAAAAGAGCTCACTTTTAGTATTAAATCCATTTCTGGACACAAAGGGTTTGCTTCGTGCGAATGGTCGGCTTGTCAACTCCAGCCTGACATACAACGAACGACACCCCATAATCATACCAGAAAAAGCACGGCTTGCCACATTATATCTGCATTATGTCCACATACTGATGCTACACGCCGAGCACCGCCTCATGCAACAAAGAGTCCGCCAAGAGTTTTATATTCCCCGTCTTAAGCCTCAAATATAGAAGTGCATTTACATGTGCAAAGTTTGCACAACGTACAAGCAAAAAATGCGAACGCAGATAATGGCAGCACTTCCACCTGAACGCTGCAACTTTGCTCTGCCCTTCACAACAACAGGTGTCGATTTTGCTGGGCCTTTCCAGATAAAGGCTTCAATGTTAAGGTCTCCCACTTTAATGAAAGGCTATGTGGCAGTTTTTGTTTGTTTTACAACAAAAGCTGTTCACCTTGAGCTATGTACAAATCTGACGACAGAGGCTTTTCTCGCGGCATTCGCTCGCTTCGTCGGACGGCGTGGTTTTCCCTCAAAAATAATGAGTGACAACGGCAAAATGTTTATTGGAGCCAAAAGAGCCACTGAGAAGCAATTTGTGGACTTTATCAAACAAGTCTCACCTGAGATTGTACAGAAGTACGCACTCCAAGGCATTAATTGGCAGTTTATCCCCCAAGCGCTCCTCATATGGGTGGTTTATGGGAATCAGCTGTAAAACGCTTCAAATCCCACTTCAAAAAAGTAGCTGGAAACTACAAGTTTAATTATGAAGAATTCTCGACCTTATTAATTCAAATTGCCGTACTCAATTCACGGCCAATTACAATCCTCTCGCAAGATCCCTCCGATTTCACCGCCCTAACTCCTGGGCATTTTCTCAAAGGAGCACCCATTCTGGCCATACCTGAGCCAGACGTGGAGTAGCTATCCTTATTAAACCGATAGGAAAGAATCAAAATTCTCCATCACAATTTTAGCCGCCGATGGAAAGAAGATTATCTAAAGGACGTCCACAAGAGGTACCGCTGGAAAGCTCCAGAAAAACGACGAAGCTTGGAGATTGCGTGCTAGTACACGATGATTGTCTCCTCCCTACCGAATGGCGGCTTGGCCGCATAGAAAACCTTCACCATGGTTCCGACGGTCACATCCGAGTAGTCGATCTCCGTACGCAAACCGGAACATTATGCTTTTTACCCACAGCCGATAATACCGAACAAACGTAAATAATAACCCGATAAGAACCAAAAACCGCTAAAATTAATAAATCAAAAAAAAAAACAAAAACCTAAATCCGGTAAAAGGTCGATCGAACAAACGACCCATTTATGCCACTTAACGTGGTCCAAATTTCCAACTCAATCATGCGACAAACTTATAATCTAAATAACTTTTTTCCCATATAGATCATTATGGACGGAAATGCACCAACACCAACGTTAGCAATACGTTCGGCCGTTAATGTACCACGCCCTGGGGCAAATCCTGCACCCCGAACTACGGCTACCAAGCCCCTCCAATCGCTCCTCGTAGTGGCACGCGGCCACTACCCCCGTCAACATCGCTGTCCGCGGAGCAGCACCGCCTCCGATGCCCGCTATGTCGTCGCCCACATCGGTTGCAACATTGCGGCATATTTAAAGGTATGCCACCAGTCCAACGACAGCAAATCGCCCAGGCACATGGACACTGCCTGAATTGTCTGGCGCACACCCATGCAACAACCGCATGTGAGTCAAGGGGGCTATGTCAGATGTGCGGTGAGCAACATCACACACTCCTTCACCGTACCGCGAGGCGCGACAATGGTCGACTAACTGCCTCCCGCCGCCGTGGCGTAGTCAGGCGACTCCCACGGCAGGCATCAGCACGACCCCGCCGATCGGCACCCCCTCCGGAGCCGCGTTCTTGGCGCCCACGCAACGACGCAATTACGCGCCGTAGTCAGCTTCGGTCACAACCCCGCCGTGCCACTGGGCTGAGCAGCGTCGTCTACACGCTGCAACAACTTCAGCGTCTGCTAGGTTAATATTCGCCTAGGGGGGCCGGGATGGCTAAATGAGCCTACGTTGTCCCGAAAACTTACACCAACACACCTCACACATCACTGACACGCAACATTCACCACATCACCTCTCGCAACATTCACCACCTCACCTCACGCAACATACACCTCACACAACGACGTGATACTAGAATCGGCTGACCTCTTCTTCGTATTGAACTCGCAGCGAACACACCGTCATCCGTGGATTCCCGTCCTCGGTCGAAAAAGTGCAATCGTGTCACATCAGCGGATCTAATCCGATCAAGTTAAATTTCTATACATAATCAAAAACATTTACATACATTTTTTTTTCTCTGCGCTGCGCAAGTGATTGTGGTATTAAGGGAGTGATTAAAACCCGTAATTTCATTTATAAATAAAATTATAATTGTACTAAAAGCGAAAGGTGGTAAGTGTGTAAGTTTTTCTTTAAAAAGTTGGAAAAGAATTATTAGTTCGAAAAGAATTTAATAAGATATCTTAGCAAAATTAAGGGAACTTATATCATTGGATATACAGTAGTTTAATGGTCAACCAATCTGTGAAATATTTTTTTGAAATTAAGTAGGCAAGTTTTCTTAAAAATAATGGGGTTAAGCGCTGAAAATGAATGAAATTGGCTAGGCATTGGTCTAAACTTTATATCCTTAATATAGTGATTTTCTTCCTCTCGTTGATGTTTGTCTTATATACCCCAGATATTATATTTAGCTCCTTTAGTTGAACTTATTTCACATACACAGGATCTACCAATAGGATTGATCTGATTTTGACAGCTCGTGGCAGACATGTTTGTTTACGGAATTATGTCAAGTTTTGTCAGTGTGTTCATTAAGGCTGGCCTTTTCTTCACGTTTCACCTTTGTACGACGTTTGGAAATTGCCTACGATTATTGCCCAGATTCAAAAAATAATTTTTTCATCAATAATCATCTTCAGGAAACGCAATTGCATCGCCAAAAATTGACCGTCTGGTGTGGATTATAAAAAGGCGGCATCCTCGGGCGAAAAGCTGCTCCGCGTCGTCGAAAATTGGCGTTAATGCGTGGAGGTATGTAAGCTGAGGTGGTTATTTGGCCGACATTTTGTTTAAATCATAAATGGCATACTTTTATCAGGGTAACAAAAACAACAGAACCCATTTTGACCAAACTTTAATGCTTTATATCGTTTTGTCATTGACTTAATTAGGAGATTTTATTATAAGGATCTCAAACACCAAGCAAAATGTGGTAATGAAACTATGTGAGTATATATATAATATAAGATACCAAATATGACACGTTTCTTGGTACCGTAAGACGGTTGGTATTGTAGATGGGCGTATTCGGACCACAAAATGCCATTAATCAAAATCAACTAAATTGCCATAACTAAGCTCCACAATACAAGTAAGATACAAGACTTATTTGGTATACAGGATCACATTAGGAAGGGGCATCTGCAGTTTAATTTTTTTTTAAAAGGTAGGTGTAGTCACGCCTAAACCGCTAAAGCTATAATAACAAAATTCACTGAGAACAAATATTTTTAGCACTTCTATCGGCAGTGTGAAAATGGATGAAATCGGGTGACAACCCCGCCCACTCCCTATATAACGGTACTAACAGTTCGTTCAAAATTATACAGTGGGCGTGGCCGACCACCTTTAGGTTAAAACCCATATCTTGGGATCGGTGCATAACATTCTATACGGTACCAAATGGGCGAAATCGGATTACAACCACGCCTATTTCCCATATAACACCATTTTAAATTCCTGCTGATTCTTTTACTTCCCACTATGTAATGTACTCAAGTAAAAGTGTTTGTATCAGGGTAAAACTTTGCGTGAATAATGTGTTTAAAATATGCCACCTTGCGATCAAAAATTGTCTAAATCGACCCAAAACTGTTTAAGCCCCTAGGTACTGAATATGTGGACCCCAATGCCTATAGTTGACTTTTTACCGAAAATATGTGCCAATATGTAAGATATATAATTGAAATTCATATAATAAAATAAATAAAAGAAACTCTCGATAAAAGTATGTTTGTGTGTCAAAAATGGGTTGAATCGGATCAATACTTCCTTTAATATTATATATTGTACAATTTTACCAACACCTGACGTAAGTTCCCTTGCAAGTTGCGAGAGTATAAAATGTTCGGTTACACCCGAACTTAGAACTTCGTTACTTGTTTAATATGAAGTTTTGCCAGCACCTGAATGTATTTCCCCGAATTTGAGCCTTGCAAGTTTCAAGAGTATGAAATGCTTGGTTACACCCGAACTAAGCCTTCTTTACTTGTTTTTTTTTTATTTCAAGATTGAATACTTCTCTCAAGTGTTAATAAGTGGAGGAGACTCCTCTTTCTTAATATCTGTATTGAGGTCTTTAGAAGAAATAACATGTATTCGCTAGTACATTTCTCGATAATGGAAAATTGGTACTGAAGACGTAGAAAGTGGAGCTAAACTAAAAGTCAAAAAATTCAAGATAACACCAAATGTGCATGTAGCATAAATGTTTATATTAGGTTCGTTCCGTTTTTATCTAAGAGATGGCGTTATTGTCCATAGTACTAGTGTTACGTGTCGCATCATGTCATACTATACGGCGCTGAAAACGTGTTTATTCGCGCTAAAAGTTTGTCTTTGACAGTTTTTCGATTGATTTACTCAGTTCGTTGTGAGCGCTCGTCAAAGATGGACACCAGCAAAGAAAAAATTCGCTATATTTTACAATTTTTCAAAGCGAAAAAGCAGCCAAAGCGGCTGAAAACATTAATTTAGTTTATGGGCCCGATACTGTAAACGAACTTGTAGCACAAAAGTGATTTGCTAGGTTCCGTTCCGGAAATTTCGATGTCAAAGATGCACCACGCGTCAAGAGGCGTGTCGTCGAAAATTGCGATAAAATCATGGAAATAGTGGAAACAGACCGTCACGTGAGCACGGTTAATTGCTGAGGAACTAAATATAAGCCAGAAAACCGTTTGGAACCATTTGTATAACCTTGGATTCAAAAAGGAACTCGATGGTTGGGTGTCACACGAACTAGCTCAAAAAAGGTTTTGCTGTGTGTTTGGTGGGATGTGCAAGGAATCATCTACTGCGAGCTGCACCCCTATGGCCAAACGCTCAACTCGGCCCTCTACTGCCAACAACTGGACCGCTTGAAGGCAGCACTCATCCAGAAGAGGCCATCTTTAATCAACAGAAGCCGAATTGTGTTCCATCAGGACAACGCCAGGCCACACACGTCTTTGGTGACTCGCCAGAAGCTCCTGGAGCTCGGATGGGAGGTTCTAATGCACCCACCTTATAGTCCGGACCTGGCACCAAGTGATTACCATCTTTTCCTGTCCATGGCGAACGCGCTTAATGGTGAGAAGTTGGCCTCCAGAGAGGCCTGTGAAAATTGGCTCTCCGAGATTTTTGGCAATAGGGACGCAGTCTTCTACTAGAGGGGTATAATGAAGTTGGCATCTCGTTGGCAACAAGTTTGCGAACAAAACGGCGCATATTCGACTTAAACCGGACAAATGTACACAAAGTTATCATCGTTTGAAAAATCAATAAAAAACCGAACGAACTTTTTACTTTACAATATTTGCTAGAAAAACAAGCAAGAGGGCTAAGTTCGGGTATGACCGAACATTTGATATAAAATTTATATTAAACAAGTAAGGAAGCGCAGCTTCGGGTGTAACCGAACATTTTATTCTCTCGCAATTTGAAAATATCAAAGGCGGGGATATACTTTCAGGTGTTGCAAATATTTATATTGAACACGTAAGGAAGGGCTTAGTTCGTGTGTAGCCGAACATTTCAAACTCTTGCAAAATCAACCCTTGGAATACCTTCAAGTGTTGGCAAGTTGGTTAACTATCAATTTGTATCTTATTAACTTACACTATGTAGAAAAAGTCTCCGCTCGCCAATTCGTGGAATGTGTTTCAATAAAAATATTAATAAAATATATGCGTTTTTAAAGTTCTTTTAAAAATATCAGATGCGCATGCTAATAGCATTACAGTCGCCAAATTTTATGGAATTCTTATGTGCGTTTGCAAAGTTAACGGCATTTTTTGAATTCTACTAATGGAGAACAAGCAGAAAAAGTATCCGCTCACTGCTTGTTACGTTAGTTTATTGGAGTATCAGCGCGTTTAAGACCTGTTAATTTTGTGTACGTTACTGTCAATAATACAGATTAAGATAATCAAAGGAAAATCTGCAATTTGTGTGTCAGATTAAGATAATCAAAGGAAAATCTGCAATTTGTGTGTAAATATTTTCGAATTATTCAGCGTTAATCGAAATGAGTGCAATAAGCAAGGAAATAAGTGTTGATGAGCGGAAAATAATTTTAAAATTAAGGGAGGACGGTAAAAGCTGAAATTGGACGAGTTGTTAACAGAGCGGAGTCATCAGTGTGATACGTCATCCAGATTAAAAAAAAAACGGGAATTATTACTTCAAAGCCTCGATCTGGAAGTCCGAGAATATTGACTGCTCGGGAAACTCGCAAAGTTGTATCTTATGTAAAGGTTAATCCGCGTTTAACAGCTTCCCAAATAGCAGAAGATGTAAAACAACAATTTAAAAAATCAATGTGCAGCGACACAACAAGAAAAATATTAAAAAGCCCTGGTCATCATGGGCGAGTGCCACGCAAAAAGCCATTCATTTCCTTAAAAAACTGTATGAAGCGCATTGCATTCGCAAACGAACATATAACCAAGCCTATATCTTTCTGGGAATCAGTTTTATGGTCGGATAAAACCAAATATAGTATATTTGGCAAAAAAGGAAGACAGATGGTGTGCCGAAAAACTGGTACGGCCTTTGAAGCGCGAAATCTTACTTTAACCGTAAAGCATGGTGGGGGTGGAGTTCAATTGAGGGGGTGTATGGCAGCAAGTGGAGTTGGTGGTATTGAGTTTATCGAAATTGTAATGAATAAATTTGTTTATCTCAATATTTTAAAACGACAAATGAAGCAAAGTGCTGACAAATTAGGATTGCCAAACGTGTTTTGTTTCCAACAGGACAATGACCCTAAGCATACAGCGTAACTTGTTCGCCTTTGGCTTCTTTACAATGCTCCAAAACAGCTACATTCACCTCCACAATCACCTGACCTCAATCTAATTGAGCATTTATGGGCTACCCCACGAGCTATTAAACTTTTTTTATTTACTGGATATTATTGTGTTCTGTTTGATGTGCGGAGACTTTTTCCTGTTTAAGTTAATTGTTTTTAAAATTACAATAAACTCTGTGGCTTTTGTTTCTTGAACTATTTGAAAAATAAGTAAATTTTTAAAACGAAAAGATATGATTTAATCACACAAAAAGAATATTTTTTTAATCTCTTAATTGGTCAAACTTTTATTTTGGTTTAAAAGATTTTGTACCCAGTGAGCGGAGACATTTTCTACCTAGTGTATATTATAGATCATGGCCTCAGATAGTTTAATAACTATTACTTTTTTTACTTTCCGCCAGCGAAAATTATATTAAAAACATTCTCAATGATGGCATACCTATATGTGACATAAACTCAACCTAAGAGGCTAAATTTAAAGTATTGAGTCAAGCAGAAGATAGGAGTTGATTATATTAGGCATTTGATGTTTTCTATACTCGACGACATATTTGCAAGCAATTTTACGTAAAGGGCCTACCAACTAGAACGTTGTGATATTAAAATGCTATAAAACACTCAAACTTGGTCAAAATTGGTTCTGTTTTTGTGTTTTGTTATACAGATAATTTCATATTCATGCTTTAAACAAAGTATCGGCCAATTGGCCAACCATATCTCCATCCGTTTACGCCATTTTTCGATAACCCAGCTATAGTGCGCTGAATTTTGTCTTTAAATTTAACATACTCTCAGAGAATCTAAAAGCGTTAAAACGCATGATCTTGTTGGCCATGTGACTGAGCCATTTCTCGAAATTAACGAGTCGCCAAAGTTTGCACGCCATCCATGTTCAGACGGGAAACATGAGGCGGCGTACCGTCTTGTTGGAAAAAAGGTCCTTCGATCGTTCACACAAGGATTTGACTCACTCAATAGTGACAATTTTGATTGTTGATGAAGCCATTGAGTGTGATGGTCCTCATCTGAAAATATTATTTTTTTATTGTTTGCTTTACAGTAGCCACTGGAGAAAGTGTATTTGCCTAATAATCTTGTACAATTTCCAAACGATGTACCAAAGTGAAACGTAAAATGATGAAATAGCAAACGTTACACTGATAAAATTCGACACCAATCTGTAAACAAATATGACCGAGCTCGTCAAAATCATTTATACCTATTTCTAGACACTGTGTAAGTATATTACTCCATAACTCCTACGCTGAACAATATATTAAGTAAAGTAAAAAGTTCGTTCGGTTTTTTATTGATTTTTCAAAAGATGATAACTTTGTGTGCATTTGTCCGATTTAAGACAAATATGTGCCGTTTTGTTCGTAAACTTATAGCCAACGAGATGCCAACCTCATTATACCCCTCCCGTAGAAGGCTGCGTCCCTATTGGAAAAAAACTCGGAGAGCTAATTTTCACAGGCCTCTCTTGACTTCTCACCATTAAGCGCGTTCGCCATGGACAGGAAAAGATGGTAATCACTTGGTGCCAGGTCCGGACTATAAGGTGGGTGCATTAGGACCTCCCATCCGAGCTCCCGGAGCTTCTGGCGCGTCACCAAAGACGTGTGTGACCTGGCGTTGTCCTGATGGAACATAATTCGGTCTCTGTTGATCAAAGATGGCCTCTTCTGGATGAGTGCTGCCTTCAAGCGGTCCAGTTGTTGGCAGTAGAGGGCCGAATTGAGCGTTTGGCCATAGGGGAGTAGCTCGTAGTAGATGATTCCTTGCAAATCCCACCAAACACACAGCAAAACCTTCCTGGCCGTCAATCCGGTCTTGGCCACTGGCTGGGCCGCTTCCCCGAGCTTTTACCACGACCGTTTGCGCTCGATGTTGTCGTAAGTGACCCATTTTTCATCGCCAGTCACAATCCGCTTCAGAAGCGGGTCGATTTTGTTGCGATTCAGCAGCGATTCGCAGATGGAAATTCGGTCCATCATGTTTTTAGCGCTAGTTCGTGTGACACCCAACCATCGAGTTCCTTTTTGAATCCAAGGTTATACAAATGGTTCCAAACGGTTTTCTGGCTGATATTTAGTTCCTCAGCAATTGACCGTGCTCACGTGACGGTCTGTTTCCACTATTTCCATGATTTTATCGCAATTTTCGACGACACGCCTCTTGACGCGTGGTGCATCTTTGACATCGAAATTACCGGAACCAAACCTAGCAAATCACTTTTGTGCTACACGTTCGCTTACAGTATCGGGCGCATAAACAAAAATAAATTTTTCAGTCGCTTTGGCTGCTTTTTCGCCTTGATCGAAGAAAAATTGTAAAATATAGCGAATTTTTTCTTTGCTGGTGTCCATCTTTGACGAGCGCTCACAACGTACTGAGTCAATCAATCAAAAACTGTCAAAGACAAACTTTTAGCGCGAATATACACGTTTTCAGCGCCGTATAGTATGACATGATGCGACACGTAACACTAATACTATGGACAATAACGCCATCTCTTAGATAAAAACCGAACGAACTTTTTACTTTACCTAATATTTGACATAAGGTTTGTAAAAATAATGAAAGTCATTACATTTAGTATATAACAGCCGTAGACCAATTTCACATATTCAGGAGTGTTGTATTTATAATCTGATAGTTGTCGGAATCAGAATTGAAATCAATAAAAAATATAGTAAGTGGTTTGAGCTCAGATATAAATGGTATGACGAAATTGTATCCATTTTGGGTGTCACAGAAACCAATTTTATCGGTAATGGTAATAGAAACAAAGCAAGGGGATAGAAAATGGTACATCAAGTGGATTACTGTGACATCTTAATATCTTCCTTTTAATTTTAACGTTGCTTTTTTTCCAATAAAATAAAGCTAAAAGTTAAAATACCGAAACTCATTGTAAACTTTAGTCAGTATTTTAAATTGTTCAAACGCCTCCAAACTTATTTATTTGCAAGTTATGTCACATTAGTTAACACCGTATGTTCGAAAAGACTAATATCCAATCAGATTCTATGATGAATTGGTTTGCAGTTCTGACAACTACGCAAATCTGTCTTAGATTCCACAACACCCCTGATTTAGAATAAAATTAAGCTATATTACAACGAAAATTATACGCTCAGTTAATTTTGACAAGATGTCTTACATAATGAACGATATATACGGTATATGGCCCTCCGGAAGTTTCAAAATCATATATTGGGTAATATGAGAAATAGGGTAGTAAAAACCTGATTTAATCTTTGGTTTACTGCAAGTTTTCACCCGATTTTGTCCATTTCAAATACAAAGATGTACCGTAATTAAAAAACAATTAAGATACCGATTATATGCGATATAAAGTCAGCCGGAAGTTCGAAAATCTTTCTATTAGGTATATGGGGCCAAGAAAGTTATTCATCCGATTCAACCCATTTTTGACATACTGGCATAATATTAACATTCACTCCGAATTTCTCACAGATTAATCGGTATTTTCGATTAAAAATTCGCAATAGGTACTGGGGTCCACATATCTGGATACATTAATTGGTTCTTGATTTATATACTGGAAAGTGAAAGAATCAGATGAAATTTAAAACTGTGTTATATGGGAAGTATGCTTGGTTTTGACGGTGATGCCACGCCCATTTTCCAATATTTACAACTGCTCCTATAAAGCTCTTCTCAATAATCCTGATTGTGAAACTGAATGCTTGTAGAGCATTTAAATATTTAGCGAGTTATTGCACTTTTAGTAGTTTTCAACGTAACCGTTATATGTGGAGTGGGCGTGGTTAATATCTGATTTTTAGAGTGTATGAAAAAGTGCTAAAAAGACTTCCTCTCAGCAAGCTTCAGAGGTTTGGAAGATATGTACATAGAACCATTTAGAGAGCGGCGTCACGCCCACTTTTAAAATTACTTTAGGGCACAGGTGTTCCTTGCTGCTGCGATACCTTCTATCCTTCTATTATCGTTCTCTATGTAATTTTTCACGTTCTTCCAGTTTTCCTCATTTTGAAGCATGATAGTTATGATGTAGTCGGCGTTCAGTGGGCCAGCGTATACATTTGAAAAATGTGTGTTCAGCGTCGTCCTCTATCGTGTCGTTATATTTACAGGACGGTTCGTCGACTTTTCCCATTTTATACAGATATTTCCTAGAATATCCGTGACCGGATAGCATCTGAGTAGTATAAAACTTCCCCTCACCATGTTTCGTGCTGCACCATTCTTTTATGTTTTGAATTAGCTTGGCTGTCCATCTACCATGGCATCTTTGCTCCCAGCGAGCTTGCAATTGTGTTGTTCTTTATTTCCTTATTGTTTATTTCCTTATTGTTTACTCAACGTTCACATTTTCTCTCGTTCAAATGCTAATAAGTCGATGGGTGTGTTTCCATTTATAACATATACAGCTTCGACCGAGACTGTACGTTATGCCGATACTACCTTTAGAACAACTGTGCGGTACACTTTTTCAAAGGATTTGCGTCGGTTATTTTTCCTCAAGGTGTCTGCCCATAACTCTGATTTAGTTGAAAAGTTATTTTGACGCCTTTTCCGCAGTGTGTTGGATTTGTGTCCAGTAGGTAAGCCTGGAGTCTAATCTTACCCCCAGGTTGTTGGCAACCTTTTGTGTCCTTAGTGTTCCAGTTTTTGTCCTCATGTCTATCATATTCGAAATATGCTTCTTTGTTAACAGTACCGGCTCGGTTTTTTCAGTGGCAAGTTTAAGACCTCTCGCATCAAGCCACATTTGTGCTCTCCTGGTTTAACTTTCTGCGCGCATCTTCGGTGTCTCTCGCAGTGATTGTCGCAGCGATGTCGTCTGCGATGCCAACTAGGTAAGTATCGTCGGGCATGTCGAGGCTTAGTATGCGATCGTAACTGACATTCCAGATATCTGGGCCGAGGGTTGATCTCTGCGCAGCTCATGACGTCACCTTTAAGTGTTCTGGCTTGAAGGCGTTCCGATCATCAAGGGTGGCGAGTAAAACCACTTGTCTGAGTTTGTAACATCCTCTGGTCGCTTCTCCTAAGCTCCTCACGCCATTCTCAATTGTCCACAGTATAGATTTACCAGATATGAAACCCTATTGCTTGGGTAATAAGCCGCCTGGCGTCGTGATTGCTGTGTCAAGCATGCAGAGAGTCCGGTATGGATCCCATTTTACTTTACAAATTAACACGAGCTGTTGTTTTTTCTAAATTTCTGGGAATACATCGGCTTTGAGACAGGTACTAAACATTCGAAGTAGCACGTTTGGGCGGCTTTCAGCGATTATTTGTAGTGCCTCTGCTGGTATACTGTCTGGTCAGGCTGATTTGTTTGGTTTAAGTTTATTTGCCGCCATTTGCCGCTTTTCGGTGGTAAATAGGGGTGCGTCGTTTGTTTTTGCCGATGTTGGAATGTTGTGTTCCGTCATTGGTCTTTCCAACTTTGCTACTGAGATCGTCGATGTAGACTCGGTCGATACCAAGTTTTCTTGGTGGCGTTCTTTTGTGTCACTGGTGTTAGTTGTATCACTGGTGAACGCAGAACCCTGTTGCTTCTACAAAAGTATTTGTTGTTTCTGTTGTTATGTTCCTCTTGTTGTGATTTTCCTTCACTGTTGTTTTTTGTTTTGATTTTGTGTATTCTTATTCAATTGGGTCGCTATCGGCGCGCGTTGTGCAGTTGTCTTGACAAAGAGCCCGTGATGTCTACACCTGCGGTAGGTCATGCGAGAGTTGACACAAGTCCTCATGGGAGATAGAGGCGACATCTATTTGCCTCGTCACCGAAGATTCGTGGGCTGTTTTTGGTGTTTTAAGGCAAACGCTCCTCTCCTGTCGCCCTTTGTCAGGGCCTGCTTATTCTGTATTCACAGCTAACTTAAGATCTGAGGCCAACCTGTAGCCCTTGGTGGCCTAAGCTTATCCTTATTATACATATCTCATACATAAACGCATACTATATCGCATGTATTGCGGCAAGGAGAAGATCTGAATGTTAAAAAAAAATAATTATTCAAGTATTAAGTACAGCACATATAATACATGCAAGATACAGATGTGGAAGTAACTTTATATTATTCTCAAAATTCGGTTGAAATTGAGCGGTGGGCGGTGCCACGGTTATTGTCCAATTTTAATACCGGCTTTCGTAACATGAAGAATGTTAAATCAAATGTTTCTGAAGTACTTAGGGTAATTAGAGAGTTATTGCCCTTTTCATAGTTTTCAACATAACCGTTATATGGGGAGTGGATTTGGTCCTAATCCAATTGCACACATTTTCACAGTGGCGAAAGAAGTGCTAAAAAGATCTGAAGTATTTATTTAGCGAGTTATCGAATTGGTGGTTATCTTCTAATTTCACCCATTTCTTCCTAAGCAAGTTTGGTGAGATATATAGATTAAACCTTTTAGGTGTTGGGGCCTAAGTTTTCGATTAATAGCATTTTGTAGGCGTGATGATGGTCCAATTCCGTCCATCTGTAATATAATACTAACGTCTCTAGGGTGCAAAAACGAGGTGAGTTAAATATTTCCCGTATGATAAAACTTAAATCTCGAACCAAATATTTAAATTTTAGTAAAGTTAAATATTTTCCATATGATAAAACTTAAAACTAGAACCAAATATTTCGATTAGTAAAGTTAAATATTTCCGTATGATAAAAGTTAAAACACGAACTAAATACAATTTTATTATACTCCCGCAACTTGTTGCTACAGAGTATAATAGTTTTGTTCTCCTAACGGTTGTTTGTATCACCTAAAACTAATCGAGTTAGATATAGGGTTATGTATATATAAATGACCAGGATAAAGAGACGAGTTGAAATCCGGGTGACTGTCTGTCCGTCCGTTGGTCCGTCAGTCTGTCTGTCTGTCTGTGCAAGCTGTAACTTGAGTAAAAATTGAGATATATTTATGAAACTTGGTACACATATTTCTTGGTACCGTAAGACGGTTGGTATTGCAGATGGGCGTAATCAGACCACTGCCACGCCCATTTCAACCAAATTCGGTACATAATATTCTTTTCATATTGCTATGTTATAGTACGAAAATGGGTGAAATCGGATTACAACCACGCCTATTTCCCATATAACACCATTTTAAATTTCATCTGATTTTTTCACTTTCCAGTATGCAAATCAAGCAACAATGATTATATCGACGTAAAACTTTGCGTGAATAATACGTTTTAAATATGCCACCTTGTGACTAAAAATTATTTTAATTGAACCAAAACTGTTCAAGCCCCTAGGTACTGAATATAAGGACCCCAGTACCTATAGTTGACTTTTTATCGAAAATATCGACCAACATAGAACAAGGCGGCAAGATCCACAAAAAAATTTAAAACGACTAAACGATTTGACTTTGCGAGAGCATAAAATGTTCGGTTACATCCGACCTTAGCCCTTCCTTACTTCTTAAAGATGAAAATCATGACGATTATTTACAATATTTTGTTCACACAGAAGAAATCTTCGATAATAAGAAGTACAAGGGGAAAATATTATATAAATGGACGATTATTTACAATATTTTGTTCACACAGAAGAAATCTTCGATAATAAGAAGTACAAGGGGAAAATATTATATAAATGAAACCAAGTAAGGAAGGGCTAAGTTCGGATGTAACCGAACATTTCATACGCTCGCAAAGTCAAATGGTATACTCGCTTTAGATTTCTTTGTGGATCTTGCCGCCTTGTTCTATGTTGACCGATATTTTCGGTAAAAGTCAACTATAGGCACTGGGGTCTACATATTCAGTACCTAGGGGCTTGAACAGTTTCGGTTCAATTTAGATAATTTTTAGTCACAAGGTGGCATACTTTATACGTATTATTCACGCAAAGTTTTACGCCGATATAATTATTGTTGCTTGATTTGCATACTGGAAAGTGAAAAAATCAGATGAAATTTAAAATGGTGTTATATGGGAAATAGGCGTTGTTGTAATCCGAATTCGCCCATTTTCGCACTATAATATAGAAATATGAAAAGAATATTATGTACCGAATTTGGTTGAAATCGGTTAAGCAGCTCCCAAGATATGGGGTTTCACCTAAAAGTAGGCGAAGCCACGCCCACTGACTAAATTTGAACGTGGTTCCTATAAAGTCATCTCATACCATCCCATAGGTAAAATTTAATGTCACTGGCGTGTTTAGTGCTTGCTTTATCGCGCTTTTAGTATTATTTAACAGTACCGTTATATGGGGAGTGGGCGGGGTTGTCGGCCGATGTTGCGCTGTAGGTAGAGGTGCTAAAAACATTTGCTTTCAGTGAATTTTGTTATCATAGCTTTAGCGGTTGAGGAGATATGCACATTAAACCTATTAGGGGCGGGTCCACGCCCACTTTTAAAAAAAATTTAAATCGCATACGCCCCTCCATAATGTTATCCTGTGTACCAAATAACAGTCTTGTTTCTTATTGCGGAGCTTAGTTATGGCAATTTATTTGTTTTTGATTAATGGCGTTTTGTGGGCGTGGCAGTGGTCCGATTACGCCAATCTGCAGTACCAACCATCTTACGGTACCAAGAAACATGTGTACTAAGTTTCATAAAGATATCTCAATTTGTACTCAAGTTATAGCTTGCTCAGACGGACGGACGGACGGACAGTCACCCGGATTTCAACTTGTCGATTTATCCTGATCACTTATACATACATAACCCTATATCTAACTCGATTAGTTTTAGGTGATACAAACAACCGTTAGGTGAACAAAACTATTATACTCTGTAGCAACAAGTTGCGAGAGTATAAAAATACATTAGTGTCCATTTAGTGCAGTGATACTCATATGATTTGTCAACATTTTTTCGAGTGGCATAAAGACAAATACCAAGGTTCGTGCTTAACTGGTTATTTCTTTAACTTTGCTTATTAAAGGAAAAATAATAATGTTCAATGAAGCTGACTCGTAAATTTGAGTTCGGTGACAATTATGTTTATGAAATTTAAGCCACGTCGGTTTTTGTTTTAAAATTGTTTGGTCGATGACATCTACACAAATTGTTTACATTTCCTGGAGCAGTGACACTTGTAATTTTATTATAAACATATGTGTCATAAACCCTTTTGAAATTTGATTAGCCAACGACACTTATCATATTTTGTTCAAATACTTTTTCATGAGCTCCTCTACAAGTATGTTGGTGGTCTCGGATTCATGTTTGCATGCTTTGGGAAGTACATACTTAACTCCTCCACCCCTGTACAAAGGATTCTCTTGAATTCTTTCGTTGTTTCTTTTGCAATGACTGCACAGTACTGTTGCTAAAACACCTATTGCTGCTAGTACTACCACTATCGGTACACCGTATGTTACAATTGTATCATTGTTTTTATTTCTCTTAGATTTTCGCGACGTTAATTTTACAATAGTTCATTTAAAGTGAGAGTGGCATTAAAAATGGCATTGTTAGATTGTGGTAATACAAATTTGTCAACAAATATTTTAAAATTGTTTGACATTTTCTGATTTGCTAATACTATTAAACAATTGTTATATTTTATTACATAATTCCTGTAATGTATCCGGGCCACAATTATTTTGAATTAAGTAATTTTTTGCATATTTTACAATTATTTGTAATTAGTTCAGATGTTTTATTTATTGTACAGTGTTTTCATATGGCACACTCATTTAACGGGTGATCCAAGTAGAGGTACTTTTTCAATAGCTTTTCTTTGACAGATCACGCGTGAGTCAAGCTGTCATGTTTATTTTGTTCAGTATTGTTTAGCATTAACGCTTACAAATTGTTCAACTTCATAACGAAAACTCACGTTCAGTAAAGAATGTAAAGAAGGTCTGACGGTTTCGAGTCAAATTTTGTTCAGCGTTGAGCCATATCCGGCTCAATGGGTGCCATTTCATCCAGAAAACATAACGGTTTAGTGTGGTTTGTGGGCTGGTGAAATCGTCCATATCGGTCCATATTTCTTCTAAAATGATGCCGGTGAGAACGTAACCGTCAATAACGACCGTTATCGCGCCATGATAACCGACTATTTGATGCATAAATTGAAGCTCGTTATCTCGGTGATATTTGGTTTCAACAAAACGGCGCCACTTCCCACACATGGCATCAATCAATAGATTTATTGAGAGAACACTTCGGTGAGCAGATATTTTCACGTTTTGGGCCGTTTGGGTTGATTGGGCACCAAGATTAGTTAGACTTTTTCCTGTGGGGATGTTTAAAGTCTAAGGTCTGCGGATAACCCCGCTTCGATTCAGGCCTTGGAGCAAAACATCATGCGTGTCATTCGCCAGTGACCAGTCGAAATGCTCGAACGAGTCATCGAAAATTGGACCCGACAAATGAACCATATGAGACGTAGCCGCGGCCAACATTTGAAAGGGATAATCTTAGAAAAATAAATGCCAAGGAAGTTTTTTTCGAATTTTAAAAACATTTCCAATTAAATTTAATTTTTCGTTTTTCTTTCATTAAAAAATATTTATTTTTCTTGTACTCTTATCATTTAATTTGAATACATTTATATGTATATCTTATTTGAATACATTTCCAATTTCGGTATTTATTTCTTTGTTTAAGTGAGAATAGGTATAAAAGTTATTACTTGTAACTATACTCGTATTATAAAATGTTTAAAGTACTTAAAAATATTAATTCTCTCTCTTTTTCAAGTATTGCCGTTCTTTGATACTTAGTTTTTCTTGTAGATATTATAATAATCTATTTTATTTTTGTAAGGATAAAGCAGCACTTATACAATTTTGTGCATACTTGTACAATAATTCTGCTATTTCCGCCTATAGGTGGTAGGCAGGTAGCATGTATGGAAAATTTGTCTATGATATGAAGATGATAAATGAATGTTTGCTATTCACGTAGGTATCAACATGAATTATTTCAATAGTATTTTGGGAGTTTCAGTAACCAAAAATTAGATTTGAATTTGCAGTGGACACTTTCATTTTTATGGAATTTCTTTGCTAAATGAGAACACTTGATAAATTTCACTTTAGGATTAGATGAAAATTCTTCTTCAATAATTTTCTGTACTTCATAATGTTAGTGATCACTAAGATGTGCATATATTCCTACTTTTCTTATACCTATAATATTTCCCTTCTAATAATGTCTTTTGTTCTATTTTCATCAATATCTCTTTGGTCAATATAAATTCGTTTGTCATTGAATATGGATTTAAAGGTAATTGTTTCTCCTGCATTATTATTACTTGCGTTTTAAAACTGTTAGCAACTGTATTGGAATTTCGAATTCCTAATTTTCTTTTTGTGAATGAGCAGTTTCCACGTCTACTGACATGCTGCTACTTTCATCACCTTGAACGACCTCTATTTGAGAAATTATTTCATTGTTATTTATTCTGCTCAAAAAATCTGCTATATAGTTGGTTTTTTATTTTATATATTCGATAGAAAAGTTATATTCGCCAAGACTCACTAACCATCTCTGAAGTCTTGGACTTATATCCTTTCCTGAGTATTTTGTTTTTAGCCATTTTAATGGTAGGTGGTCAAATTCCAACTCAAATTGCATACTGAAGACATAAGGCTTAAAATATTTCACAGCCCATACTATCGATAGAAGTTCTTCTTCGATAGTAGCATTATTTGTTTAATATTTATTCAGAGTTCTTGATGCATATGCATCCTTCTTGAGACAGAACTGCTCCTATTGTAAAATTAGGATATCGTTATATAGATGAACTTGTGACATTTGGCTATAGGATGTAATTTGTAATCCTTAACAAATTTTCTATAAAGTCCTGTTATTCCTAAAAATGACTTAATTTTCTTTGTGGTATTGGATATTATTAGGTTCTGTATGATTTCAATCTTCCTCTAATGTCAAAATGTGGCCCAAAAACTGAGCTTCTCTCTTGAGAAATTCACATTTGTCCATTTGTATTTTTAATTATCTAGCCTCAGGGCTTTGCTTTAAATTAGTTAAAGCTCTTGTAAAAAAGTGTCAAATACCTATGTATCGTCCATGTATACGACGCTTTTTTTTTAATATGCTCACTAAGGACTCTGTTCATCTACCTTTGAAAAGTTGATGGTGCAGTTTTTAAACCAAATGACATTTGAATGAGTTCGCTGTGCCGATGGTGTAGAAAAGGCAGTTCTTTTCTTTTCTAACTGAAATTTTATGAAAATCGTTTGCCGAATCCAGAGTTGAGAAGTATTGTGATCTCCCTAGTTCATCTAGAATTTAGTTAAAGTTTGAAATTGGAAATTTGTTATCTACAGGAAATTCATTTAATTTTCTATAGTCGATACTCATTCTATATTGCTTTTTCCGGGAATTGCGTAAAATTTTTTTTAATAAATTTCTGTTTTAGCATTACGTCAATTTGGCATTTTATCTCTTTTTCATGGACCTGACGATATCTATAAAATTTTAGAGTACAGGGGCCTATCATTTGTTGTTATAATTTCGTGCTGTACCTCTTTTATGCAAGAGTCTGCTGTTTGAGTCACGTATTGGCGGATCATGCGATGTGGTGCAGTGTATACCGTCATTATACATAACTCCCCCAAAACTACTCTGAGAAGTCTTATGACTTCTTTTATTTATAATTTTAAAACTTACATTCTTTTTTTTTTCTTATGATGAGAATAACAATAGTTATAGTTATTAATGTAATTATAATTACGGTGGCGCTAATGCCATAAGTTATATATAAATGATATTTTAACTTTTCTATTTCTTTGATGTGTTTTAAATTATTTAGTACTATATTATCAAAGTTTATTTTTGTCTCATAATTTTGATTCAACATCCTCAAGTGTCTCAATAAATTTATTTTTTTTATTACTAAAACTTTCTTAATTACTCTTTATTTTACAATTTGTGCAATATCAAGTTCCTTTCATCACAAGTGTGAATGAGATTTTTATTATGTGCGTTGTTCATTATTAAGGTGTCATCACTTATTTCTTGAATTAGTGTTCTATTATTATACATAAATTTCCAATCATCAGATACAATTCTTCCTTATACACATAGTGTTCTTTATTTATTATTACAACTAATCATATCTTGATTTATTTGCAAGTTTTGTTTATTTGGTAATGGCGCAATTAATTTTACATTTTCTTTAAAAAAAACTTCTTAGAATTTGTATAGCGAATATTATTGCTTCCTGTTTGTATGCCACAACTCCTATTTCGTCTAATTTCAGTTTATAGAAATCAATATCGAAAACATCTATTTCTTCTTAACACATCTATTACTTCTGTTAACATTCCGGGATGTACAAAATTGTTTTTAGCGACAGCTATATTTTCCTGAATTTCGTAAATTTTCCTTAAATTATACCTTAGTTTGCTCATTTGATCGTTGTACAGAACCAATTTCCCTAGTTCTCTATTTTCCTTTTGTATCTGATTTAATTCTTTTAAAATTTTAATCCCGTCATTTTATATTATTGTTTTCATTAGGTTAATTGAGTCATTAAATGCTCATTTATGATGATCTGTTTATTGACATTTGTTATTGCGTTATGAGTATTCCCCTCTATTACTTCTCGATGACTAATTATATCTTGTCGGGCTTCATCGTCCATTACCCCGACCAACCCTCTAATTAAATTAAACCCCTCTTATTTCTTTCCTCCTCCTTGGGTGTAATTGATCTAAGTTTTGCTTTGATTATTTTAATTTCATTCAAAGGAATGCCTCGTTACTTATTTCTGCCTGCCTTATATTTTCCTCCATTTCTTCTACCAAAATTGTTAGCTCTTTTGGATGTATAATATGCAGTATTGTATTTACTTCATTGACGATTTCTATTTCGCTGAGTTGAATCATGGTGTATCCCGCATATTCAATTATCGGTGCTACTTGTAGGAACGCTGTGACCAATTTCATGGCGGTCATCAGAAATGCTAATATTATCCACATGGTCTGAAAATACATTTGCAGACATTTTATAGGTCACCATTATGTACTACAAGTATTATACTCAACCTCTCATCCTCCTCTTCGGTGCCTAACTTCTCTGCTTTAGCTAATTTAAGTGGCCTCTTTATGTTTGCTACATAAATGTTTTGCAGGGGGGTTATTCGGAAATGCGGTTCGTCCTCGTTCGTTTGTAGTTTTTTATTGGCCCTGACGATCTAACTTCTTCGTAATCCTCTCTGTACCTATTTCTTTCTTGTATTATTGTATGTCTTGTTTCCCTTGGTCTATTGTTTTTTTTTTTAAATGGTTGGATCTATATTATTTTTTGCGTTATTGTGTGTACATTTAACGGTTGAGTGATATATAGTTACCTATAACGATCTGTAACCTCATTTCTGTTGAGAGGCTTGGATCATCAATTCCTGTTAGTTTCTCTAACAGGGTTGAGTGCAGCCTCTCAATGTCTGCATTGCCTGTATGGGAATTTGGTTTTGTTAGGTGTACCTCTACTCCTTCTGTATTTAAGAACTGTATCAACTGTTCGGCCCTGAAATCATTGTCCATTATGATTTGTATCTGTTGGTGTTTCTGTTAGTTTAAACTTTGGTCTTATCGGTTTCCTATCATACTTAACTCTTCTTCTTTTTCTATTTCTGTTGCTCTTTTTGCACATTAGACAAATTTAAAATTATTATCATGGTAAAACATCGATCTCATAAATATTATATCTGAATTTTATGATAATCAGATTCAGTGACTTCTGAGAATATGCCGACACATTCTTTTCCTTTAATGTGCCTACTTTAACTCCTCTTTTATTATGTACTCTTCCTCCATTGCGTTGATCTCTATCATCTTTCTCCCATGGAGTCTCTGCAAATTAATTTCCTTCGTTTAGGAAGTGTTAAAAAAATATAGTTATCCGCAAACGCGCGGAAGAAATCAAATATGATAGCTTGAGTGATCCCGATGGATAACTGATCTCTTTATTTCAATTTACTCTTATTTATACAATTTTCTTATTTGCTTAATTCTTACAATAATTGTCACTTACAATATTCGCTTATTCAGTAATTGGTTTTATTGTTTACATTTTATGGGTGGTCTTAACTTAATGAAAAAGAATATTGGTTGATTAAATAAGCAAAGATGCTTATTAAGAAGCTGTGGTCTTAGCTTAATGAAAAAGAATATTGATTACTTAAATAAGCAAAGATTCTTATTAAGAAGCTGTATTATTGCTAAGTGCAAAGATACAGTTTTGTTTGTTAATAAGCGTAAAGCCGTTAACTGCCCCCTCTCTAAGATGAATCGTCCCCTATTCAACATCATTTTTCGATAGGTTATTTATTTTATCCAAAATAGCGTTATATGATATTTTTTGATATTCTAAATTTCTATTTATTTTAGATGTTTTATAAGACTATTTAAATTTTACAATCCTATAAATTACAAGTTTGTACATTATTAACAAAATATATGTACTATAAAAATGAATGATTTTTAAAACTTTTATTCGTTCAGCTAAAATATTTATGTTTTCAAGTTTCACGTCTTTATTTTTGTCTTTAATTTTTTTACATTTTTTTCTGGACAAAATATCTTATAGGCAAGTATTATTAATTTTTCAATAGGTGTTTATCATTTCTTTTTTACAATTTTTTATATTAATATATTCTTTTTTGCAATTATTAATATACCGTCTTCTTGTGTGATGGCTGTTACCTCATAGTATTTGCAATCTTTTATAATTTTTGGATACTTAATATATATAACAATTACATCTTTATTTTGTAATATCTTAAAGTTAGAAATGTCCATTAAATCAGTTATAGTCAATCGTCCGTGTTCATTTTGAATTATATATATTCAATTTTAATATTATCGTTATGTACTATTCTATTTCTGTAGTTAATTGTAACCTTATTCCCTAAATCTTCTTTTATTACTTGTTTCTTGTATCTAGGCTTTAGCTTATTTCTCTCCCCTATTATTTTCTTTTAAGTATATTACATACTCATATACAAGTATTCTGCCTTTGATTCCATATCTATCAAAAGGGATATGGGTACTGTTTATTGTTATTTTCAGTTATTGTCGTGATATCTGCCTTTATATCCGTTCGAAACGATAAATTCATGTTTATTGAAGAATGTATTTCATTTATTTTATTTCTTATTATTTTCCTCAAATATTAAATTTTTTCTTTATTTATGCCGATATTTTCTTCGGCTGGTGCTTCAGAGAATTTTTCCTCCAAAGTAATTTTGTTTAGATAATTTTCTTTATTGTCGGTAAGTACATCGACTGGCGTTGTAGAACTTTTTTGTTCCACAGTAAATTTTATTCTTTTGTTGCCGGTATTGCCATTGGCTGGCGTTGCAGAACTTTCTTGTTCCACAATATTTTTTTTATTTTTAATATTGTATATTCATTGTGCTGGTATAAATCTTCAGCTGGCGCTTTAGGAGTCTCTGCTCCCAAAGTATTTATATTTCCTTTAATGTTTTCATCTTTTAAATTTCCTTTACTCTCATGTTGCTCAGATTCGTCTCCTAAGCTAAATATATCTTCTTCCTTTTCAATATTTATTATAAACTTTTTTCCTTTCAAGTAGATCACTGCATTAATTTCTTTCAGAAATTTGTATTCAATTAAAATGCGAAAATTGCTCGCATATTATTTAATTCTAATTCTTGTGCTTTTGCCAACGCATTTGGCAAATCACTTGGTGATAGTGAAAATAATAAATTGGCTAAATTTCCATTTAGACCTGTTATAAGTATATGCAACGCATCCCGCCTATTTTTTGCGTTTAATTTTTTAGTTGCGGCACTATCCGATCCGTAAGTCATTATCGTTTTATTAATACGGCTGCCCCTTACATATGAGCTCATTGCGTTATTGGCTTATTCCCTCCAGGTAACGTATTTAGTTTGTTTCCCATTAAATTCTGGTAGTGACTTGACCACCTCAAGTGACTCATCAAAATTGATATGTGGATCGATCACTTCTATTTTATAATCAACGAATGTAGTTGACTGTGTTAAATTTTGTAGTTGCCTTCGCAACTCTTGTTCCTCCAAACTAAGAGAAGCATTTGTTGCAGTTATTTGCCTAGCTACAAGATTCTCGTTCTCACTACTTAGAGTAATTTTTTATTATTTTAGTTTTTGTGTGTTTTAAATATGGGCAAGTTTCAATTTTATGGTTGCCCTTGCAATGATTACAATAGTACAGCCATTCGTAATTTACTGTACTTGAATTATTTCCCATTACAAATTTTCTTCTAGAAAACGATGCTTTTTATTTTTAATACTATTTTAACTTCTTTCTTTTTCGCATACCCTAATCATAGCTATTGTTTCAGATACTATTGTATCTAACTATTGATAAGTATATATGATTTCATCGAGTGTTTCGTCCAAATGTCAAAATCATTAGAGGATAGAGACAATATTTTTGAGAAAATACAAGAGTTTGTTTGCCATATGTATGGATTTAATCGTCTGAAAAAGGTCAATGAGGCGAGAGTAGCGTTGTTTGAAAAAACATATCAATTCTCGGATACTGAGTCTTTCACACTTTATTCAATTTGAATCGCTTCGAAATTGGAGTAGTCATGGTGCAACACTTTTGTTATAGTTCGCTTGCTGTTGTTGTTATTTCACTACATATACGCTTGTTGCATTTTTTTTTTTTTCTTGTGAAGATTCGTTTGCTCACAGCGTTAATACTCGTTTTCTTGCAATCGCTCTACCCATTAAACAATACTATATTAGTAAAAATAAATTGATTTCTTACTTCACGCGAAAATATTTTCCACAATTCTTATTCTTCAAACTTTAAAAATCTTTAGTATTAGAACTGTTTGTTTTTTGGTATTTGAATCGGTTTTTGTTTTGTTATTTTAATCAATTTTTGTTTTTTTTTTATTTGTGCACTCGCGTAGCCGTACATTTTGATTTTCTTTTCTTCGCGTCGTGCCCCACGTTGTTGGGCGCCAATTAACTTCCCTCGTTTAGGAAGTGTTAAAAAAATATAGTTTTCCGCAAACGCGCGGAAGAAATCAAATATGATAGTTTGAGTGATCCAGATGGATAACTGATCTCTTTATTTCAATTTACTCTTATTTATACAATTTGCTTATTTGCTTAATTCTTACAATAGAATAATGAAGTTTTAGAAGCGACTTTTGATGGCGTGGTACAAATTCTTTACCTTTATACTTGTTATTTAAATACTTAATCGGGCAGTGATCAGTTACTATCTTAAATTTTGCTCCGTAGATGGATGGTCTAAAATAAGTCACTGCATACATGATTGCAAGGAATTCTTTGTCTGTCGTCGCATATTTTTGCTCATGATTGTTTAATATTCTTGAGATAAAGCATATTGGTTGGCCTTGCTGCGAGAGAACAGTTCAAATAGCGTAATTGCTTGCATCCGTAGTAATTGTAAATTTTTTATCATATCAGGAAATTTTAAAATTGGATGTGAATTTTCAAAGCTGGCTATATATTGAGGATCTCTCGGATTTATTTTGTTATCTTTCTTTAAATATTTTATCATTGGGTAAGCTATTCTAGAGTAATCTTTAATAAACTTTCTATACAACCCTGTGGTCCCTAAAAATCGTTTTAATTGCCTTCTGTTGTTGGAATTGGTAATTTTTGAATGGCCAAAATTTTTTCCGGGTTGGGCTTAATGCCGTCTTTTGTCAAAACGTGGCCCAAAACTTGGGTTTCTCTTATTAGAGAACTACACTTATTTGCCTGGATTTTTAGTTTATTTTCCTGAAGCTTTAAAAACAAATTTTCTAGTGAATGTATGAGTTCTTCTAGTGACGTAGAAAATATTAATATGTCATCTAGATAGACTACACATATTTTATTAATATGTTCCCTTAGGATGTCGTTCATTAATCTCTGAAAAGTGGCTGGAGCATTTTTGAGCCCAAAAGGCATCCTGACGTATTCATAGAGGCCTGCTGAGTCACAAAAGCTGTTTTCTCTATACTCTTTTCTGCCATTAGGATCAGATGGTAACCTTTAGCTAGATCTATGGTGCTAAAGTACTGTGTTTTGCCCAATTTATGTAAAATTCTATCAATATTCCTCCTGTAATCAACCACTAATCGAAATTTGCTTATACCGGAACTATCCGATTTCTTTGGCACAATTATTATTGATGAGCTGTATATGCTTTAATTTTTTCGTATTATTCCTTGCCTTTCCATTTCTTTAATTTGCCTTTCCGCCTCGTCTGCATGTTTGGGGGGCAATCTGTAAATTCGGGAATTAGTTTGCAGATCCGTTGTTGTTCATATTTCATGAACAACGGTATCGGTGTTTGTCAGATTACCTTCTTCTTTATAAATTAGCTTTTCGTACTTTTTCAATAGTTTATTTTATTTTTATCTTCTCTTCTGGGTTTAAATGGTCGAGTTGAATGTTACTAACTTCACTTTCTTCCAACGAATAAACTTGCTCCTGCATAACTTTCGTATGGAATGGAATCTTGACACCATTTCTTTGGTTTTAATGTTTATCGTTTTCACATTTTTAAATATAAAATCATTCAATTTAAGTCCGTATCGCTTATTAAAATCCATTTTTAACCATCGCATTCTTGCATTTTGAAGGTATGTAATTTCTAGTGGGCACAGTGTCTTAACTCTTTCGTTCATCGCCCTTATTTCTCCATTCAGTATACTGATTATTGTTTTATTTATTTCTAAAACTGGTAAATTATACTTTTCCAAACTTGCTTTTTTCATTATGCTTATGGTAGAGCCTGGGTCTACTAATGCAGACCATTTCTTGGTAAATAGAGTGAGTGAAATTAAAATTTTATTTTGATTTTCTGAGGCTAATTGGTAAAACATTCCTCGTTGTTATTTGTTCCTTCTGTTCTTCTCATAGCGTCAACTTCCATGGGTGTTGGGCCATTTGAGGAGTATCGTCCCGAACTATTTTGTGAATAATAGTAATTGTTATTACGGGGATGTTGTCCTGAATTACTTAGAAAACCATCAATAATTTGCTCACTACCACTTTGTCTCCTATTATTTGTTCTTTGATTATTTTGGTTTCTGTTTCATAGGGTTTAAATTTCCATCGTCCAGCCCTATGAAGTTGTGGATTGTATTTATCATGTCTGTCCATGTCGTTATATTTCGTACCATATAGGCGACCGTCCCTGCTGCAAGTTGATTTATCTTTTGTATAAGCATTCCTGTAAATATTTCTTTCATTATGTCTCCTGACCTACTTAAAGCACAATATTCCGTAACATTATCAATTATTTCCTTAGCTGATGTACTAAGTTCATTGATACTTCCCACCCTAAGATTGCTGATGTCGTTGGTCAAAGTCATCTGGTATTTTGTTTGCCTGAAGTGTTGTTCTAATTTCGCTTTACAAGTTGCCCACTCTTGTGGCCACCAATTTTTAAGTCATAGATCCCCCTAATACTATTTTTTCCTGTCCTACATAGTCCCTTCGTACTCTGTTACTAGCCTCAATGAAGGATGGTAACTTTTTTACATTCCCTTCGAAAAGAGCTAGATATTTTTAGTCCTTTTCAACTCTTTTCCTAAATATTATATTTGGTTGTTGGGCGTTTTGTTGCAACAATTGGGTACTGTCGACTAAAAAATCTTGTATATTTTAAGCCATCTTTACAGATTTTTATGTATAGATGGAATAGAATACAATAAATAAATGTATATTGTAATTTAACAACTCTTATTTTAAACCTCTCGTAGAAGTATGCTTTAAATTATTTTTGTAGTACTATATACAAGTAATATAAATTAATATAAGCTTATAAAAGTATGCTTCGAATATATAACATTCACTAGTGGCTTTTACTATTGTCACTGCTCTCCACGTACAACTGCTGCTGTTATTTTTTGTTATTGCCCTTACTGCTCCTGTTGCTTGCTGCTCTTGTTGTAGGTTCTCTTGCAGTTTTTACGGCAGGCGTAAGGTTTTAGCAGAAAAAATTCAGGAATCATACTGGATTTTTTTTTTGTTTAATATATATATATATATAATATAATATATATCACTTTTTAAACGATTGTGCTCAGTTCTTTGATTTTTCCAAACAAAATTGACTTGGAGAAAAAGTTCTATTAACCTTTTACTAATCTGCGCCTTCGCTATATTACAATTAGCTGAATTTGCGTTTACTGTTAAGTTGTTGAATTGCTTGCTGCTGCCTTGGAGAATTTGTGTTTAGCTTATATTGCCGATATTTAATCACAGCACTTGATTTTGCTTTTATTATACTCTCGCAACCTGTTGCTACAGAGTATAATAGTTTTGTTCACCTAACGGTTGTTTGTATCACCTAAAACTAATCGAGTTAGATATAGGGTTATATATATATAAATGATCAGGATGAAGAGACGAGTTGAAATCCGGGTGACTGTCTGTCAGATGCGCGTAATCAAAACAAACAAATACAAATAAATTGCCATAACTAAGCTCCGAAATAAGATACAAGACTGTTATTTGGTACACAGTATCACATTAGGGAGGGGCATCTGCAGTTCAAATTTTTTTTTTTAAAGTGGGCGTGGTCCCGCCCCTAATAGGCTTAATTTGCATATATCCTAAACTACTAAAGCTATAATAACAAAATTCACTGGAAGCAAATTTCACTTCAGCACTTCTATTGGCGGTGTGAAAATAGTTGAAATCGGGTGGCAACTCCGCCCACTCCCCATATAACGGTACTGTTAAAAACTACTAAAAGCGCGACAAATCAAGCACTAAACACGCCAGAGACATTAAATTTTATCTTTGGGATGGTATGAGATGACTTTATAGGAACCGCGTTCAAAATTAGACAGTGGGCATGGCGCTGCCCACTTTTAGGTGAAACCCCATATCTTGGGATCTGCTTAACCGCTTTCAACAAAATTCGGTACATAACGTTCTTTTCATATTTCTATGTCATAGTGCGAAAATGGGCGAAATCGGCCTACAACCGCGCCTATTTCAAATATAACACCATTTTGAATTCCATCTGATTCTTTCACTTTCCACTATGAAAATCAGGCAACAATGACTGTATCGGGATGAAGCTGTGCGTGAATAATGCGATTAAAGTATGCCACCTTGTGGCCAAAAATTGTCTAAAGCGAACCAAAATAGTTCAAGCCCCTAAGTACTAAATATGTGGACCCCAGTGCCTATAGTTGACCTTCTACCGAAAATATCAGTCAATCCACAAAGAAATCTCAAACAAGTATACTATTTGACTTTGCGAGAGTATAAAATGTTCGGTTATTCGTTGACTGCGCCAATTATATATTTTTATTTTGTGCCCTTTAGTTATATAGAAAACAACTTGATTGTTGGCGTTCTTCAATCAAACTGCCTCTCACATCAAATCGGCAACTCAAGCTTGCTGCTATGTCCGGCTGTACCGCACATTCCAGCAAGCTCAAAATAGGCTGAGTCTGCTGTTTGAGTCACGTATTGGAGGATCATGCGATGTGGTTATACATTATTCGCGTGAGTCAAGCTGTCATGGTATTTTTGTTCAGTATTGTTTGGCATTTAAACTTGGAAAGACTTACGCCTGAACAACGCTTACAAAGTGTTCAACTTTATTACGAAAACTCACGGTCTGCAAAGAATGTGTTTCACACACTTCGCTTAACTTATAGTCAACATAATCGGCCTACTGAGCGTACCATTCGCAACACCATCACCGAATAGACCATGTCCACACGAATGACTTGGCACATTTTACGTCGAGAAAATAAAATTATTTATTATTAAATTGAAGCATACAAAATACAGTTTGTGCAAGAACTGAAGCCACTCGATCTCTCCAAGCTTCATCGCTTCGCTCCATGGGCTCTTGCAAAGTTCCAAGTAGATCTGACGTTTTCGAGTCAAATTTTGTTCAGCGATGAGCCCCATTTCCGGCTCAATGGGTATGTAAGTTATTATTTATTCACTAGTGCCACCTTGGGTGGTTGCGACTAACCACAGATTAAATTATTTTTTGTTATAATTCATTTCATGCGGTAGCGACGGTGTTGTCGACTACCCAGTTATTTTTGTTATAATTCCGTTTTTGTGGCAGCAACGGTGTTGTCGACTACCCAGTTAATTTTAGTTATGCTTCCGTGTATGTGGTAGTGGCGGTGTTGTCGACTACCCAGTTAATTTTAGTTATAATTCCGTTTATGCGGTAGCGACGCTGTTGTCGACTTCAGCGGAATTATATTATTTTAAGTAAACACAATTTGAGTACCGTTCTAAAAATTATTTATTAAATTTACATTTCCCTTTTTTATCACCTACGATTACTATTGCCGCTACTGCCATTGACGCTGCTTTTCTAAATTTCTGCTGACGCCTAAGCTTGTGCAAGGTATTGCGTTACATCCGCCGGTCACACGGTCGATGGCTACTGCAAGGCGTTGAATTGCGGCTGTCGGTCATAAAGTTCATCTAAATCATGCGCAATCAAACTGCATACATTGATGTTTTGGCAACTCAAACGACTATCTTAGTTAACTATGGTTATCTTGTAAACAAGCAAAATTGCCGGATTAGGGACGAATGGACCGAATCGTTCATATCGGTCTATATTTCTAAATGATGCCGTTGAAAACGTGGCCGTTAATGGCGATCATTATCGCGCCATGATAACCGACTATTTGATGCCTAAAATTGAAGCTCGTGATCTCGGTGATATTTGGTTTCAACTAAACGGCGCCACGTTTTGGGCCGGTTGATTGGTCGCCAAGTTCGTATGATATCAATTCGTTAGACTTTTTCCTGTGGGGATATGTAAAGTCTAAAGTATATACGGACAACCCCGCTTCGATTCAGGCCTTGGAGCAAAACATCATGCGTGTCATTCGCCAGTTACCAGTCGAAATTCTCGAACGAGTCATCGAAAATTGGACTTCGAAAAATAAATGCCAAGGATTTTTTTTCGAATGATAGAAGCATTTCCAATTAAATTTTAAATTTCTGTGTTTTTTTCATTACATAAGTATTTATTTTCCTTGTACTTGTACATCTTATCATTTTATTTGAATACATTTGCAATTTCGGTATTTATTTCTTTGCTTAAGTAGGGAATAGGTATTAAAGTTATTACTTGTAACTATATTATAAAATGTTTTAAGTAGTTAAAAATATTAATTCTCTTTCGTTTTCAAGTCATGCCGTTCTTTGATACTTAATTTTTCTTGTAGATATTATAATAATCTATTTCATTTTTTGTAAGGATATAATATAGCATCACTTATGCAATTTTGTGCTGTAATTACATATGTATATTTGAATATGCTGAATATGAGTTTTAATTGAATTTAACATGAGTAATTTTTCTAAATAAGTAATTTTAACAAAATATCTTTTATAGTTTTTCAATCCTTCTATCTAACAAAAAATATTTTTTCTGATTTTGGGATATTGTTTCTTTAATAAGCTGTATTGTTGTGTAAAAATGAGTATTAATTTTTATTTGCTGATTTAGGCCCGTTATAGAATTATGTAAGTTAGAAACGACTGTGTTAAGGTGGTTGGTGCATCTCTTATGTTAATTTCTTATACTACACAAAGCAACTTTATTGTATTCGTAATTATTACTTCAACAGTTAAAGTTCCCTGCGAAAGTTAATACTTTATGTAAAATTTAATCGGATTTTATGGGGATGCTTTAGTTAATATTGTAAATTTCTATGTTAATCAGTTTGTGTTATTTTTTGAATAATTAAATTAGCTTCTACAAAAGTTGATGAAAATATAATATAATACTATTAATATCCATATTATTATCTACAATTTAGAATTAATGACTTATGTTAGTATAGATACTCAATAATTAATTGCAAAATTTATTGGACCTTTTAATATTGGTGGAATGAATTCTTGTAAGGTTTTTTTTCTTAAATTTGTATTTTGGGCGTTTCAGTAACCAAAAATTTGATTTGAGTATGCAATGAAATTTCTCTTTAAGATTAGGATTATATAATATGTAGCATTCCAAGGTGGACACTTTCATTTTTATGGAATAATGCAATTTGTTTTCTGAATTCTTCTTCGGTGTCAACATCTTTTGCTAAATGAGAACACTTGACAAATTTCACTTTAGGATTAGATGAAAATTCTTCTTCAATAATTTTCTGTACTTCATAATGTTAGTGATCACTAAGATGTGAATATATTCCTACTTTTCTTATACCTAAAATATTTCCCTTCTAATAATGTCTTTTATTCTATTTTCATCAATATCTCTTTGGTCAATATAAATTCGTTTGTCATTGAATATGGATTTAAAGGTAATTGTTTCTCCTGCATTATTATTACTTGCGTTTTAAAACTGTTAGCAACTGTATTGGAATTTCGAATCCCTAAGTTTTTTCTTGTGAATGAGCAGTTTCCACGTCTACTGACATGCTGCTACTTTCATCACCTTGAACGACCTCTATTTGAGAAATTATTTCATTGTTATTTATTCTGCTCAAAAAATCTGCTATATAGTTGGTTTTTTATTTTATATATTCGATAGAAAAGTTATATTCGCCAAGACTCACTAACCATCTCTGAAGTCTTGGACTTATATCCTTTCCAGAGTATTTTGTTTTTAGCCATTTTAATGGTAGGTGGTCAAATTCCAACTCAAATTACATACCGAAGACATAAGGCTTAAAATATTTCACAGCCCATACTATCGCTAGAAGTTCTTCTTCGATAGTAGCATTATTTGTTTAATATTTATTCAGAGTTCTATATTTATTTTTATAATATGCTCACTAAGGACTCTGTTCATCAACCTTTGAAAAGTTGATGGTGCAGTTTTTAAACCAAATGACAACGAACTCATTCGCTGTGCCGAATGGTGTAGAAAAAGCAAATTTTTTCCTCTCTAACTGAAATGTTATGAAAATCGTTTGCCGAATCCAGAGTTGAGAAGCATTGTGATATGCCTAGTTCATCTATAATTTAATTTAAGCTCAGAATTGGAAATTTGTTATCTACAGTAAATTCATTTAATTTTCTGTAGTCGATACTAATTCTATATTTCTTATTTCGGGAATTGTCTGGCATTTTCTCTACAGTCCATAAGGGAGAATTGTAAAGTGAATTACTTTCATTAATTATTTTCTGTTGTAGCACTTCATCAATTTGGCATTTTATCTGACCTTAGGATATCTTTATATTTTAGAGCACAGAGGCCTATCATTTGTTGATATAATTTCATACTGCATCTCCTTTATACAAGACAACTTTTGCAAAGAAAAGGTCTTCGATGTCACTGAGCAGCCTTAAGGTTGCTTGATAATCTTTTTTATTCAAATTAGAAAAATTTAATTTATTTTTAGATAATTACTGGTTGACCCGGCAAACATTGTTTTGTCAAATAAATTATTTCTAGTTTCTAGATAAATTCTAGTTTAAAAAAACAAAAACTAACTTACTTATTATAAGTGTGTTAGTATGTGGTATATAGACGTGTAAACATGGAGTTCACTAACGCCGAAATTCGCGCTATTTTAAAGTTTTCCTTCGTTAAAGGCAAATCCGCTAGAGAAATGTTCCGTGAGATTAATGGTGTTTTGGGGGATGGTACTCTATCACTTCGAACCGCGGAGGAATGGTTTCGACGATTCAGAGCCGGTGAAAACGACACCATGGATAAGCCAGCCGACGGAAGACCTGTGACGACAAATACCGATCAAATCATGGAATACATCGAGTTAGACCGGCATATGGCATCTCGTGACATCGCCCAGGAGATGGGAGTTAGTCACCAAACCATTTTGAACCATCTGCAGAAGGCTGGATACAAAAAAAAGTTTGATGTTTGGGTGCCGCATAATTTGACGCTAAAAAACCTTCTGGACCGAATCAACGCCTGTGATATGCTGCTGAAACGGAACGAACTCGTCCCATTCTTGAAGCGGATGGTGACTGGCGACGAAAAATGGATCACATACGACAATATCAAGCGAAAACGGTCGTGGTCGAAGGCCGGTGAATCGTCCCAAACAGTGGCCAAGCCGGGATTGACGGCCAGGAAGGTTTTTCTGTGTGTTTGGTGGGATTGGAAGGGAATCATCCACTATGAGCTGCTCCCATATGGCCAGACGCTTAATTCTACCATCTACTGCGAACAACTGGACCGCTTGAAGCAGGCGATGGACCAGAAGCGTCCAGAATTGGCCAACAGGAAGGGTGTAGTGTTCCACCAGGACAACGCCAGACCACACACTTCGTTGATGACTCGTCAGAAGCTACGGGAGCTCGGATGGGAGGTTTTATCGCATCCACCATATAGCCCGGACGTAGCGCCAAGTGATTACCACCTGTTCCTGTCCATGGCGAATGCCCTTGGTGGTGTGAAGTTGAACTCAAAATCATCGAACAAAACGGCGTATATTTTAACTAAATCCGATCACAAAAAAGCGACAACCTTATATTTTCCCCTTTGAACTTGCCATTTAAAATGCTGGCTTCGATAACGCTTTTCATTAATTTTCGAATGACTAATCGCGTACCGTTGCACAGCCGTGGCGGGTTTAAATTACGAAGCAAGATAATTGGAGATCCAACCTTCAATTGCTAATTATGCGGTAGCATGCGTGGCAAATCCAGTGAGTTCAAAAATTCTGTGGGCAAATTGACAGATTCGCTGGCATCGCAAACTGTATCAACAGATTTGTATGGTACCAACTTCCCTGGCAACAACTGTTGTATCTTCAAATTTGAATAGTCAACGTCTTCATTTTTTGCTGCTAAAATAGCTCTTTTTGCAAGCCACTCATGATTTATGATACCGGGAAATATTTGTTCAATGAGAGTATCTTACGAATCAGCGATTGTGCAGAAATCGGTCGGTAATTTTACGTATCCAGTTTCATCTGTAGCAACTTTTCCATCACCGATATCTAAGTGAGAATGTTTCAGCGGATGATCTGAAAGCATTTAAACGCGCTTATTTACTTTCAGCTGAACTTTTTCAACATTACGCCACATTGGAGACGATTTTAGGCAAGCGTTGATCTCATCAGCATATATTGAACGTGGAATGACGGGAAGTGTGTGTCTGAAATCACATGAAAGCACCAACAGAGTGCCGCAAAATAGTTTGTCGTTTTTTTAAATATCTTTCAATGTCCTGTCAATGCCTCAATTGAATGCTTGTGTTCCAATGTTTTGCCAGTTCCACCCGGTGCATTAAAAATGAAGAACCCACCTTTTCCTGCCGAAACTGTGAGCAAAATGCGGTCATAAATGGTCCTTTGTTCGTCATTCATTATTGGGACATTGCGAGTAACAATCGCTGCCATTTCTACAGTGTTGTACTGCAGTTCACGGTTGAATTCAGTGTTAATTAAATCAGATGCAGTTCGATTTGGTGAATTCATATCGAAATGAGTGAGTGATAAGTTGGTAATTATAATGCAAATATCCTCAATAGCAGTCAATGCTTCATTGTACATAGCGTCGCTTAGTGTTATCGTTAGATCGTTGCACCGTGTACGATGTTGATGCAATATATTATCTATCATTGAATCTTTGTGATTATCCCACATTATCTGTACTCGAGCTGGGAAACATGTAGTCTACACTATAGAGAATAGTAGACGAATGTGTATTGTATACTTGTAGTTCAATGCAGCTTCAGCAAGCATACACTCCCACTGGTTGTCGTCTTCCAGCAAGCTGAGTGCAAGGCATGCGTCTTTATAAGATAATGGCCAGTAACATTAACCAACAACAGCCACAGATAAAAGCACTCAGTGAGTCTTGCGTTGACTGTAAATAATCGCCCCAAAGCGTTGGATTTAATTAAATTGAGACATGCATCAACTAGTGTTTAAGCCCACGTGAAATAGCGTGGTACTTGTGAAAAGAGTAATGTTCTTGCAAACGCACCAAAATCATCCGTACTATTACACAATTCAAAAAATGCAGTGACTGTAGTTTTAGGTGGATTTGTAGCACGATCAATCACTGTCTCGTTCGTGAAAAATACACGCTGACCTTTTTCAAGATGCACGGCTAACTAAAAACTGCTGGATTCCGTTCATGAATTGGAAAACCGAAGATGCGCCAAGCAGCTTCATTGGAGCTGATGTACCGAACAATTTGGTAGAGCGTAATTTCATCGTTTTTATTCATTTAGGTGCATTTACATTATTATTTTCTACCCTAAACACAGCCATATCACTGACTTTATGGACATACTTGCAAATATATTTGATGCTCTTCACAGAACTGCAAAACTCAACATTAATATGAGCATTGTATGTCTTGCTTAGCAGAGGCGATTACGGCAACCCAGCGATTGTCGAAGTCAATGTCTTTGTTGATGATATTTTGAATATATGAATGTCCGCCATTATCGTGATTTCTTCGACGATATATTGGATATCCGTCGGTATTTCTGATCGTATCATTAGCGAAATCTGTTGGGAAATTTTTAGTATTTGTGTGAGTGAAACAGGGGACCGGCTTCAGGTCTAGTTAATATGAGAGTTACACTGAGATAGCATTATGATAATTGTAAGCGTTATTACTAAACTTGATACATAAACAATAATGATGGCAGAACACTGTGTAGGGAGTGAGGGAAGTCAGTGAAACAGGAGACCGGCTTCAGGCTCATCATTACTCCGTCCTGTTTACTTAGAAGTGACACCGGTGTAGTGTCACTCACCAGTAAAGTCGCGGCAAATTTAAAGAATCTAAAATTGGTAGCACTAAGCATATATCAGGAATAAACTGTAGTAATAACAAGTAAGGAAGGGCTAAGTTCGGATGTAACCGAACATTTTATACTCTCGCAAAGTCAAATGGTATACTCGTTTGAGATTTCTTTGTGGATTGACTGATATTTTCGGTAGAAGGTCAACTATAGGCACTGGGGTCCACATATTTAGTACTTAGGGGCTTGAACAGTTTTGGTTCGATTTAGAAAATTTTTGGTCACAAGGTGGCATACTTTAAACGTATTATTCACGCAAAGTTTTACGCCGATATAATCATTGTTGCTTGATTTGCATAGTGGAAAGTGAAAGAATCAAGTGGTATTTAAAATGGTGTCATATGGAAAATAGGCGTGGTTGTAATCCGATTTCGCCCATTTTCGCACTATGACATAGAAACATGAAAAGAACGTTATGCACCGAATTTGGTTGAAATCGGTTAAGCAGATCTCAAGATATGGGTTTTCACCTAAAAGTGGGCTGTGCCACGCCCACTGTCTAATTCTGAACGCGGTTCCTATAAAGTCCTCTTATACCATCTCAGAGATAAAATTTAATGTCTCTGGCGTGTTTAGTGCTTGATTTATCGCGCTTTTAGTAGTTTTTAACAGTACCGTTATATGGGAAGTGGGCGGAGTTGCCACCCGATTTCAACTATTTTCACACCGTCAATAGAAGTGCTAAAAACATTTGCTTCCAGTGAATTTTGTTATTATAGCATTAGCGGTTTAGGAGATATGCACATTAAACCTATTAGAGGCGGGACCACGCCCACTTTTTAAAAAAAATTTTTAACTGCAGATGCCCCTCCCTAATGTGATCCTGTGTACCAAATAACAGTCTTGTATCTTATTGCGGAGCTTAGTTATGGCAAGTTATTTGTTTTTGATTAATGGCGTTTTGTGGGCGTGGCAGTGGTCCGATTACGCCCATCTGCAATACCAACCGTCTCACGGTACCATGAAACATGTCTACCAAGTTTCATAAAGATATCTCAATTTTTACTCAAGTTAGAGCTTGCACGGACGGACGGACAGACGGACAGACGGACGGACGGACAGACAGTCACCCGGATTTCAACTCGTCTCTTCATCCTGATCATTTATATATATATAACCCTATATCTAACTCGATTAATTTTAGGTGATACAAACAACCGTTAGGTGAACAAAACTATTATACTCTGTAGCAACAGGTTGCGAGAGTATAAAAATAAATGTTTATTTTCATAAAAAAAATTTTAGATTTGCCATAAGCTAAGGGAAATTTTAATCGAATTACAGTTAAAAACATGAAAATTGATCAGTTATCGAGCGTAAGGAAAAATTATTAAATTACTAAAATGTCTGTAGAAAAAAAATAGGGGTTGGTAATAAAAAAGTAAAAAATTAGGGTTGTATGTATTTTTAATGCCACATTATAAAACAATAAAAACAAAAAATTTCGTCCAACACAATCCTTATCACTTAGGGGTATGAAAAACAGATAGTGGTTGTATGTATTTTTAATGCCACATTATAAAAAAATAAAAACAAAAAAGTTCGTCCAAAAATTAAAAAAAAATGTTAAGGGTGAACAACCCTTATCACTTAGGGGTATGAAAAATAGATAGTGGCCGATTTTCGGACTTACTGAATACGCATATAAAATTTGGTAAAAATCGGTAAAGCCGTTTCGGAGGAGTACGGTAACTAACATTGTGACATGGAAATTTTATATACTTATGTACTAGCTGACCCGGCGAACTTCGTACCGCCATAGCGTAGCTTTGATGCACTACTTTATTTTGTATAGCTGACAGTTGTCCTATCTTAGGTATGAGTACCTATTCAATTTAAACTGGAATCTATAATGTCCTCCACATAAAAATTAATCCCTATTTCCCTGGTCTCGCCATAACTGAGAAGGACTTTACTTATTTCATAATTCATTAATATTGTGTAGACATTAAAAGTTACCAAAAATCGATATTAAGCTGTGAACCTACCTTGATTAGCAAACACTTATTAGCAAACAACAAGCTTCTTAGTCTTTAAAACAAAACAAACTTTATCAAAAGCTTAATAAAATTATTGTTAGCGCTATGTTAAGTTATGTGTGTCAGCCGTTCTCAAGTTATGGCGTGACAACGTGAAATGGGTTTAATTTTTATATATATAGATTAGATATTCAGTATTGCAAACATTCTCTATGTATTGAGGATAATTATATTAGTATTATTTTAGGGTAGTCTTCCGATAATATCCCTTCTTTAAGAATGCTTGTAGTTGATTCTGTGCCTATAAGACATCCACCAGGTTTACCGGTATGAATTGAGCGTTAAGATACAAATGTGTTAGTAGGGAACATTTTTTGTGAACGAGCCTAAGTTTTTTTCTGTGTGGTTAGTGACATCTGTCAAACATATTCAATAAACTTAGAGTCATTGAACAAACAACATCATATTTTTTCATTGTGTTGAAAATGTCAAATTTTGTAGCGGAAAGTGATGATTTGAGGAAAGCATTTATTTTTTGTTTCCATTTGAAAAAAAGTGCTGTAGAGTCGCATCACCTGTTTGTGGAGGCATATGGTGATCAGGTTTTGATGTGTGAAATGAAGAACGTGGAAGACCACCAAAAATGTTTGAAGACGCCAAACCCCAAGCAATATTGGATGAAGATGATGCTTTGAGTCAAAAGCAAATGGCAACAATGTTAAATGACAGAAAAGAAAATCAGTTTTACATCGATTTAACACAGGTGATGAAAAATTTATTTATTTTAAGAGTCCTAAATGGAGAAAATCAGAGGTTAATCCGAGACAACCA